>NC_060176.1:29278281-29513281 GCF_021184085.1 Oncorhynchus gorbuscha | reverse complement strand
TGATCATCATTGAGGCGGCAGCGTAGCCTAGTGGTTAGAGCGTTGGACTAGTAACCAGAAGGTTGCGAGTTCAAACCCCCGCTGACAAGGTACAAATCTTCCGTTCTGCCCCTGAACAGGCAGTTAACCCACTGTTCCCAGGCCGTCATTGAAAATAAGAATGTGTTCTTAACTGACTTGCCTGGTTAAATAAAGGTTAAAAAATACAAATAAATCCCTAAAGCCAACACATTTGTTCTCTGCTGCCTGTGACTGGAACAAATTGCAAAAATCGCTGAAGTTGGAGACTTTTATCTCCCTCACCAACTTCAAACATCTGCTATCTGAGCAGCTAACCGATCACTGCAGCTGTACATAGTCTATCGGTAAATAGTCCACCCAATTTTACCTACCTCATCCCCATACTGTTTACATTTATTTACCTTTCTGCTCTTTTGCACACCAGTATCTCTACCTGTTAATCTGCAAAATTGTAATTATTCTCCTACCTCCTCATGCCTTTTGCACACAATGTTTATAGACTCTTTTTTTCTGTGTTACTGACTGGTTAATTGTTTACTCCATGTGTAACTCTGTGTTGTCTGTTCACACTGCTATGATTGATCTTGGCCAGGTTGCAGTTGTAAATGAGAACTTGTTCTCAACTAGCCTACCTGGTTAAATAAGGGTGAAATTAAAAATTAAAAACCCGGTCAAATATCTCTGGAGAGACCTGAAAATAGCTGTGCAGCAACGCTCCCCATCCGACTTGACAGAGGTTGAGAGGATCTGCAGAGAAGAATGGCAGAAACACCCCAAATACAGGTGTGTGAAGCTTGTAGCTTCGTACCCAAGAAGACTCGACGCTGTAATCCAAAGTTACTTCAACAAAGTACCAGTAAAGGATATTAATACTTATGTAAATGTATTTTTCAGTTTTTTATTTGTAATACATTTGCAGAAAATTCTAAAAGCATGTTTTTGCTTTGTCATTATGGGGTAGTGTGTGTAGATTGACGAGGGAATTAAAATTTTTTTTTTTTTTAGAATAACGCTGTAACAAAAGGTAGAAAAAGCCGAGGGGCCTGAATACTTTCCCGAAGGCACTGTTGTTGAAGTATGAAAGGGAAAATAAATGAATAAACAGATAAATATAACTTGTATTTACAATTTTTGTGCTCCATAGGTTACCCTTTTTCTCATGGCAATGGACCACAAATCTTGCTGCCGTGATTGCACCCTGTGTTATTTCTCCTAACAGATATTATCAATGTTTGATTTGTTTCAAATTCTTTGTCTCTAATGTGGTCATACATTTGGCAGGAGGTTAGGAAGTATATCTCAGTTTCCACCTCCTTTTGTGGGCAGACCTGGCTCTATGGTGACCTCTCTGAATAGCAAGGCTTTGCTCACTGAGTTTGTACATAGTCAAGGATGTTCTTAATTTGGGGTCAGTCACGTTGATCAGGTATTCTGCCACGGTGTATTCTCTGTTTAGGGCCAGATAGCACTCAAATTTGCTCGGTTTTTGGGTTGATTCTTTCCAGTGTGTCAAATATTTATCTTTTTGCTTTTCTCATAATTTGGTTGGGTCTAAATGGGTTTCTGTCCTGGGGCTCTGTGGGGGTCTGTATGCACTGGCCCCAGAACCAGCTGGTTGAGGAGACTCTTCTCTTGGTCCATCTCTCTGTAGGTGAAGGCTTTGTGATGGAATGTGTGGGCATCGCTTACTTTTAGGTGGTTGTAGAATTGAACCGGTCTTTTTGGGGATTTTTGATAGTTAACGGGTATAGTCCTAATTCTACTCTGCATGCATTGTTTGGTGTTTTACATTGTACACCAAGTATATTTGTTGCAGAATTCTGCATGCAGAGTCTCAGTTGGGTGTTTTTCCCATCTTTTGAATTCTTGGTTGGTGAGTGGACCCCAGACCTCACAACCATATATATATTTTTTTATCTCACTCTCCCTGTGTGTGTGTGTGTGTGTGTGTGTGTGTGTGTGTGTGTGTGTGTGTGTGTGTGTGTGTGTGTGTGTGTGTGTGTGTGTGTGTGTGTGTGTGTGTGTGTGTGTGTGTGTGTGTGTGTGTGTGTGTGTGTGTGTGTGTGTGTGTGTGTGTGTGTGTGTGTGTGTGTGTGTTTGTGTGTGCTGATGCTTGTAAGGCTGATAAACGTTTTCTGACGCGTTTCCACTGTGTGTGCTCAGCATGAGCTCCTTGCGAGCCTAACTCCATAACACTGCTTTAGCTGGTCATGCCCATTCACTCTCTAGCAGGCAGTGGCTGTAGTCTAAAATGCCAAAATGAGACATGAATGTGAGTGTGTTTTGGTTTGCCCAACAGCTAGATGTGTGTCCTGGATGGATGGTGTACGATCAGGAAGCAGACGTTGTGGAACGTTGCAGGTAGACATGTCATGAAGAGAACTGTGTCCACCGTCTATTATGGTCACTCTACCTATTTGTATATATATATATATATATATATCTACATGTCAGCTTTGTATAAACTCCTCTGTATGTATTATGTGTCTAAATGTTGTTTATCACTAGCAGCACCATATTACCAAGTCAAAATTCTGAGTATGTTTAAATGCACTTGTTGAATAACGGTGATTCTGATTTTGGCACGATTCCTAATTCTACATGTCAAGAGAGGCGTGTTTGTTCTACATAACGCATTTCTATCCCCCTGCTCCCAGTCTGCCCAGGATTGAATTCCAGCGTCAGTCTTTTGCTTTAGCTACGCAACTCTGTACATCCGTGGGTTTTCCCAGTCCGTTTCCCACATGTCCTCCGGTGCCTAACGCAATATGTTAATGTGACGCTCAATCAAGGGCCACTGATGCGTAGCATGGCTGCCACCATGGAGGAGCTTATCAGCCCGTGCTGACTGTTGCGGCCTATCGGTGATGTGTGTGTGCATCCGTGTCCCTCTGTGTGCATTCTTTAGCCCATCCCTCTCAGAGACCCAGCCCTCAGCAGCTGAGGCGTATGTACAGTATGCATGTGTGCACGTTTGCGATTCCGATTACAGACACGAAGACCAAAGTGTCAGTGTCTTTAGCCACAAGATATTACTTCTTTTTTTAATACCAGTATCAGTTTTTTTAGGAGGAGTTAAAACGGCATCCTTCTCTTCTCGTGTGAACGTGGAACAGAGATTGAAACTCTGTAGAGAGATTAAACTCTGTGCTATAAATACATTCATTTAATGCAATTTAAGTGTAATTATGTGTTATTAGCACCGACATGCAAGTACGTGCACACACACACGCTGCTCAGCCAGTGGTGGTCAGATGTGCTCTTTGACACTGTGTTACCATAGCGGCAGATGGTCATTAATCATACAGGGGGGGGGGGGGATAGATAGGCTGGAAAGAGGGAAGATCCAGAGAGGGGGGGTGTGGGGAAAGGTGGATAGATAGACCCCGTAAGAAAAGACAAAGGGAGAGGGAAGATGGAAGAAGAAAGGTCTCACCCCTCACATGTATCAGTACCTCTCTGCAGTAGGTAGCCCAACGGTTAAGAGCGGTGGGCCAGTAACCGCAAGGTTGCTGGTTCCCTGAGCCAACTAAGTGAAAAATGTGTCGATGTGCACTTGAGCAAAGAACTTAACCCTAATTGCTCATGTAAGTCACTCTGGATAAGACCATCTGCTTCATGACTAACCTTTCCCCTCTGCCCAACATGACCCATGCATGATGCATGAGTTCAGAGTGACCCCTCGTTGTCCCATGGGACCCCACAGTAAAACCCTGTAAGGTCAAGCGTGTTAGTACCCTCCCCCAGGGCCGCTGATTGATGAACTGGTGGCGTGCTCTCTGGACTGGATGAGAAAACGTTTATTAGTTATTGACTAATGGAGATGATTAGGTTCGCTCGTTATCATTCTCGCCCTCTACCTCGTACACTTCCTCGCTGTGGTTCATTCTTTCTTGCCCCGTGCAATTTCCGCACCATACGTTCTACCTCTCCCTTCATTTTTATCCTGCTTTCTTTCGTTCCTTCTCTCTTTCGCTCAGCAGTAAATTGGCAGAGATGGCAGACATTTCCGTATTAAGCTCAAATCTCTTCAAAACACCCATGGCTGATTATGAACGACCCCCCCCCCATCCCTCTCTCCCCTCCTCTAGACGCTCCCCTGTTCCTCTAACGGTAATGTTTTCTCCATCAACCCCACCTGATGGTTATGCGGGTAATTATACGTCTATTTACGGCCCTATGGCCACACACAATGAGAAATAAATAACGTGTTCGCCCAAGCAGAAACACATTAGTTAGCTCTCTCCCTCCCTGCTCCCATCTCTCACAACTCAACAAGTTTTAGGCCTTGGTTTTTCCACAGCACTGCATTGTGCCTTGCATCTCTCTTATTGGCTATTGTACGAGTTCTGACCCACAGAGCATCCCTGCTCTATTATCTTCCCTTCAATAGCAAGGCCATGTCCTTTATCCACATACTGTATGGGTTCCACTCCTCGTCCACTCCACTCCCCCACCTTCATTACTATATGTATGCTGCACTGTGCATGGAGTTTGAGACCCTCTCCAAGTTATAGAGACTGAAAGAGCGAAGGAGGCAGGGAGGAAAGGAGAGACGGAATGGGGTTGGTAAAAGTTTCATATGAAATGTTGAAGTACTACTTCTTTGTTACCTCTCGGTACATGAAAGCGAGCAGGAGGCATGCTGATCCCTGTTCATCCAGCATTCAGATTCTGGTTCAGATTATTATGGGCGTGTGCAATCACTACCAGCCAGGATATATGCTGGGGGGGGGGTGAGAGAGCGAGAGAGAGGAGAGAGAGAGAGAGAGAGAGAGAGAGAGAGAGAGAGAGAGAGAGAGAGAGAGAGAGAGAGAGAGAGAGAGAGAGTGTGAACAGAGGTCATTTCCCTGTAGAGATCCAAGGCAGAGTCTGATGAGATGGTCTTGTAAACATCCCTCTCTTCCACATGGATAAACAGAGAGAAATGGGATACAAGAGAGAGAGAAAGGAGGGATGAGAGTGGGAACCAGAGTAGAAAGAGAGAGACCGGGGAGGATGGTTGGTATAATGGCCCCTGTCCAACATGTGCCCACTCATCCTGCCCTTTTCATATTGAGATGGTGAAGGGATAGGTTCCATCAGTGTGTGTGTGTGTGTGTGTGTGTGTGTGTGTGTGTGTGTGTGTGTGTGTGTGTGTGTGTGTGTGTGTGTGTGTGTGTGTGTGTGTGTGTGTGTGTGTGTGTGCGTGCGTGCGTGCGTGCGTGCGTGCGTGCGTGCGTGCGTGCGTGCGTGCGTGCGTGCGTGCGTGCGTGCGTGCGTGCGTGCGTGCGTGTGTGAGAGAGAGACCTGTAGAGGTGTTGTCCCTCTATCGTGCTCCGAAGGGATGGGCAGCACTTAGTCACAGTACCTGTTATGCGGAACACGATAGGTGAGGGTGAGTCAGGGTCATAAAACTGCAGAGACATGCATGAGACTGAAGACAACTACCTTATGCTATTCAGCTCATTTAATCCACGACACTAATGATAGCTAGTCTCTTAGAGTAGGGGATAATTCTGTTCTGAATAGGTAACTGGCACCTTATTTATCCTCTCTTCCCCCTGGGCTATATAACATATGCATAACTATTTATTTGTTAATTAGCCACTAATAGCTCTACATGCCTGAATAGGCTGATAGGTGCTTTACATATACAGTAAATACCCCTGTACTGTTGTTTGAGCGATTGTGTCTGTAGTAGCTGCCCCAATAGTGTAACCTTTAGTCAGTTAAGTACAAATTCTTATTTAGAATGACATCATGCACCGGCCAAACCCGGACGACGCTGGACAAATTGTGGGACTCCCAATCACGGCCAGTTGTGATACAGCCTGGATTCGAACCAGAGTATTTGCAGTGACGCCTCTAGCACTGTGATGCGGTGCCTTAGACTGCTGCGCCACTCGGGAGAGAGTAACTTCTTCTCAATATGGCCCAGTACATATTTTTTGTTTTAGGTAATTACAGTATAATGTGACACAACAGATAACTTTTTTGTTGTTGTTGTACAGTGCATTCTTACGTCATTACCGTTACATAGTAGAAAAATAACACTGATACCTCTATGCCCCAAGCTGCTGTGTATTGTTTTGAAGTGTTGTGATCAGTGTAGTACAATATAGACTGGGTTGGAGTTCCTAATGACATGACTCTGTATTGCCGCTCTGTTTATCCCGTGACCCAGTTTGTAGATCTGTATATCCAGAGGGAGATGCTTTGTCAGCTGGCTGTGTTCCCTACCTCCCTGTACCTGTGTGTTTAAAGGTTCACCCATTTTGAATGTTATATTGTCTTTGTGCATCTCTGAGGGATGCTGTATCGATTCCCAGTGTCATGTTTTCATAAGATTCTGAGCTATTGCCGTTCAAGCAGGCAGAAATCCGGCCAGGTATGACGTAGCATCGCGATAAAGCCACTCTCTGTACTGGAGGGTAATAGGGATCAAAAGTTTGGACACACCTACTCATTCAAGAGATTTTCATTATTATTTTTTTTACTATTTTCGACATTGTAGAACAACAGTGAAAACATCAAAACTATTAAATAACACATATGGAATCATGTAGTATTAAATAGATTAGGATATATAATAGATTTTAGATTCTTCGAAGTAGTCACCCTTTGCCTTGATCACAGCTTTGCACACTCTTAGCATTCTCTCAACCAGCTTCACCTGGAATGCTTTTCCAACAGTCTTGAAGGGGTTCCCACATATTTTGAGCACTTGTTGGCTGCTGTTTCCTTCACACTGCGGTTCAACTCATCCCAGACCATCTCAATTGGGTTGAGGTCGGGTGATTGTGGAGGCCAAGTCATCTAATGCAGCACTCCATCACTCTCCTTCTTGGTCAAATAGACCTTACACATGCTTCACAGTGGGAACCACACATTCAGAGATCATCTGCTCATCAACTTTGCGTCTCACAAAGACATGGTGGTTGGAACCAAAAATCTCAAATTTGGACTCATCAGACCAAATGACAGATATCCATCCAAATGTCCATTGATCATGTTTCTTGGCCCAAGCAAGTCTCGTCTTATTATTGGTGTCCTTTAGTAATGGTTTCTTTGCCACAATTAGTCCATGAAGGCCTTATTCGTGCAGTCTCCTCTGAACAGTTGATGTTGAGATGTGTCTGTTACTTGAATTATGTGAAGCATTTATTTGGGCTGCAGTTTCTGAGGCTGGTAACTCTAATGAACTTATCCTCTGCAGCAGAGGTAACTCTGGGTCTTCCTTTCCTGTGGTGGTCCTCATGAGCACCAGGTTCATTATAGTGCTTGATGGTTTTTGACTGCAATTGAAGAAACATTCAAAGTTATTGATATTTTCTGGATTGACTGATCTTCATGTCTTAAAGTAATGATGGACTTTCATTTCTCTTTGCTTATTTGAGCTGTTCTTGCCATAATATGGACTTTTACCAAATAGGGCTTTCATCCGTATACCTTGCCACAACACAACTGATTGGCTCAAACACATTAAGAAGGAAAAAATTCCACAAATTAACTTTTAAGGCACACCTGTTAATTGAAATGCATTCCAGGTGACACCCTCATGAAGCTGGTTGAGAGAATGTCAAGAGTGTACAAAGCTGTCATCCAGACAAAGGGTGGCTACTTTGAAGAATCTCAAATATAAATACTTAGATTTGTTTAAAACTTTTTTTGGTTACTATATGATTCCATGTGTGTTATTTCATAGTTGTGATTTATTCACTACTATTCTCCAAAGCTAGCCAATCAGCTCATAGAGAGCGCATTGCATTGTGGGTTTTGTAGTTGGCTTGAGCTGCAACAGATTTTCACATGTTGCTACCAACCTCATTATAATGACAAAATGAAACATTTGTTCACAAACAATATTGTTCTCACATATTTGTGTTATTTAACACTGGAAATTAATTGATGAATGAATTAGTGGTTATCAAGAATCATTGATCTATGCTCTCTTCGTGTCTTTGTTTTTTGACTGGCATGTCAATTCTCAGCCACCGTGTTGTGTGTGGCAGTTTATGATGTAGCTGTTTGAGAGGGTGCATGTGTGTGTTTGTGCATACCCGTGTGTGTGCTTGCTTGCGTGCGTGCATGTACAGTATGCACTTTCTTGCCATAAGTGTTATGGTCTCAAAGCTGTCCACCTGTTCATATATCTAAATCCGCTCTCTCTCCCTGGCCATATCTCTAGAGATGATCTACGTAACTTATTCATCCCCTATATTTAACAAGGAACCTAAGAACCTTAGAATGGAGACATCCTCTCAACTGTCTCTGGAGCTCTGTTTCAATTTTAGTCAGAACATTCCAAAGGGAGAACATGACCTATTCAGACCCAGAGAGAGCACAGTTCATGTTCTCTCACACTGACCATTTTCACATTGACGATAGCAAAGGGACATTTTCGAGAGGTATCCGTAACGATCTTCTTCATCTGATGAGGAGTACGAATGATCGGACCAAAACGCAGCGTGGTAAGTGTCCATTTTAATGAAATATAACTGAACACTGAATACAAAATAACCAAAGTGAAACAATGAAAATCGAAACAGTTTTGTATGGTGAAACACAGACACAGACAACAACTACCCACAAACACCAGGTGGGAACAGGCTACCTAAGTATGGTTCTTAATCAGAGACAACGATTGGCAGCTGCCTCTGATTGGGAACCATACCAGGCCAAACACATAGAAATACAACACACAGAACAAAACAGACTGAAAAACATAGAATGCCCACCCCAACTCACGCCCTGACCAAACCAAAATAGAGACATAAAAAAGAAACTAAGGTCAGAACGTGACAGTATCGATTCTTGAGAAACAACACTGTTATGTAAACTTGCAAAATGATCACATCTCAACCTCTGGAGGTCGTCCAAGATTCTGGCATTAATTTGTGTCACATATCAGTATAACACATCATGTAAAAATAAATAAATAAATATACAATACAAACTTGGTCTCTTTCTTTGAATAAGGCAGCTCCAAAATGCAGATGCTTCAGCCTAGGGCCAGCCAGTGAAAGCACAGTGCGTAGGCGTTGTTAATCTTCTGTCACGTTCTTGAAAATGATCGGACCAATGAGCAGTGTGAATTGAGCTCCACATCTTTAATTACAAAGTGACCGTTACGACGTAGTTCTCAAACACACTAACAATATCCCACAAATGCAGGTGCGGAAAAAGCTTACCTAAATATGATGCCCAATTAGAGGCATTGATTACCAGCTGCCTCTAATTGGGAACCACACAAACCACCAACCTAGAAATCCCTCCCCCCCAAAAGGTGCGGACTCCGGCCGCAAAACCTGAAACCAAATGGGGAGGGAAGGGGGGTGACTAGTGTCGGTGGCAGCTCCGGTGCGGGTCTTTGCCCCCTCCCATGGGTCCAGCCATGAGGTAGAATGCCGTGCACCGACTGGGCATCGGCGCAGAGGAGGACCCCGGCCATGGAGCTGGGTTGGACGCCGCACCCGGACTGGGCACCGGTGCAGAGGAGGGCTCCGGCCATGGAGCTGTACTGGACGCCGTGCCCGGACAGAGCCCCGACGCAGAGGGAAGGCTCCGGCCTTGGAGCGGGACTGGACGCCGTGCCCGACTGGGCCCTGACGCAGAGGAAGGCTCCTGCCATGAAGCGGAACTGGACACCGTGCCTGGACTGGGCACCGGCGCAGAAGAAGGCTCCTGCCATGAAGCGGGACTGGACGCCGTGCCTGGACTGGGCACTGGCGCAGAAGAAGTTTCCAGCCATGAAGCAGGACTGGATGCCGTGCCTGGACTGGACATCAGCGCAGAGGAAGACCCCAGCCCTGGAACAGGACTGGACGCCGTGCCTGGACTGGACATCAGCGCAGAGGAAGACTCCAGCCCTGGAACAGGACTGGATGCCTAGCCTGGAAGCTCCGGACCGTTGACCGTCGCTGGAGTTCCCGGACCGTTGAGCGTCGCTGGAGGTTCTGGACCGTTGACCGTCGCTGGAGTTTCCGGACCGTTGGCCGACGCTGGAGTTCCTGGACCGTTGAGCGTCGCTGGAGGTTCTGGACCGTTGACCGTCGCTGGAGTTCCCGGACCGTTGAGCGTCGCTGGAGTTCCCGGACCGTTGAGCGTCGCTGGAGGTTCTGGACCGTTGACAGTTGCTGGAGGTTCTGGACCGTTAACTGTCGCCGGAAGCTCTGGACTATGAACAGTCGCCGGAAGCTCTGGACTGTGAATGCGCACTCTAGGCCTAGTGCATGTAGCAGGTACACGTGGTACCGGACTGGTGACACGCACTTCAGGGAGAGTGCGGGGAGGAGGCACAGGACGTACCGGACTGGGGAGGCGCACTGGAAGCCTGATGTGTGGATCCGGCACAGGTGGCACCAGACTGGTGACATGCACTTCAGGGAGAGTGCGGGGAGGAGGCACAGGACGTACCGGACTGGGGAGGCGCACTGGAGGCCTGATGTGTGGATCCGGCATAGGTGGCACCGGACTGGTGACATGCACTTCAGGGAGAGTGCGGGGAGGAGGCACAGGACGTACCGGACTGGGGAGGCGCACTGGAGGCCTGATGTGTGGATCCGGCACAGGTGGCACCGGACTGGTGACATGCACTTCAGGGAGAGTGCGGGGAGGAGGCACAGGACGTACCGGACTGGGGAGGCGCACTGGAGGCCTGATGCGTGGAGCGGACACAGGTGGCACCGGATTGGTGACACGCACTTCAGAGAGAGCGCGGGAAGCTGGCACAGGACGTACCGGACCTGGAAGGCACACTGGGGGCCAGATGCGTGAAACCGGTGTAGATGGCACCGGACTGGTGTCACGCTCTTCAGCACGCCTGTACAGCATCATTCTCATCGCTACCACCTCTCTTCGGAATCTTTCATCAAATTCCTCCTCCAACTCCCAAATAGGCTCTGGCACTCTCCCCTGCTCGACTGCCAGCTCCAAGTGCCCCCCCCCCACAAAAAAATCTTGGGGTTTCTGTGGCCGTGGTCCCCGGCGTCGTCACTGTCCTTCCATGTTCCTGTCCTTCCATGTTCCTTGGCGACTGTCCTTTCATGTCCTCCCAAGTCCAAAACTTCCTTACCTAATTTTCACGCTGCTTGGTCCTTTGTTTGGTGGGATATTCTGTCACGCTCTTGAAAATGATCGGACCAAGGCGCAGCGTGAATTGAGTTCCACATCTTTAATTACAAAGTGAAACTAGAAACAAAATGATAAAACTTACAAAGACCGTGCAAAATGCATAATGCATGCATTATACATATTATAATTGTTTAATTATATTATAAATATAAGTTCAATCTGTACTTCAATGCACATCTGGTGTCCATTATAAAAATGGAGGAAGAAAGAGAAGGTGGGAAGAGAGGTTTGAGAGAGTGTATAATACAAAGGGAAAGAGGTAAGAACAGAGGAGCTTGATTAGTGCTACTAAACTTAATATTCTCTCAGTTCATCACAATTACAAAATAGTATCTCTATAGCTGTGTCTCCTAACCAGCCTTGGGCTCCCTGGTGGCCCGAAGGTCATCTTAAGAGTGGATGAGGTGCGATGACGGGACTGGGTTTGGCATCCTCTCTCACATCAAAACATACCTGCAGACAATTGGGGGATAAAGTGAAGGGAGAGACTGTTACTGAGAAAATCGGGTAGTTAAAGAGACCGTGTTCAACAGGAACCTGTGTGTGTGGCCTTACCTGGTGTCCACACTAAGTGGCTGCAGAGTACTTTATGCTGAAAAACACACAAGGACAAACAATATCACGTAGTTATAGAAATAATGAAGTGTCTTACTATTCTCCATGGTTGGCCCTCTTGCCTATTTTTTTGAAGGTGGAAAGAGCCACAGCAATACACGTGAGCCTGCTTACTGCAAAACACAATCCATCAATCAGATTGATACACAATGGTGTAGGTTATAGGTTGTCTAATTGTTCTACATTTTTTCAATATGGGTGACTCTTAAAAAAGCCTGTAAGTAGAAATCAAAGGGAGAGAAACTGGGAATTGAATAACTGCAGTTAACATAGCTGAGTAAATGGAAGAATACTGTTATTGCAATGTGAGTAGCTCTTAAAAGAGAGACGTTGTTTGTGTATAGTGTAGTCTATGGTGTTTCCAGTGTACAGCACCCTCTTCGAAGAAGCAGGAGGTGAAAATCTCCTGCACATGGACTGCCCCCCGTGCTGCGATGTTGGCCCCGATACTTGAAACATCCTGCAGAGCAGCAGACCTCTCCTCTGGCACACGGTGGCGAGCTGCAGATCCCCTCCTGGTCCTTGTGTCCATCCTAATGAAGTTATGCAGGACACAGGTAGCTTTCACACACCTGAAGTCCTCTAGGAGCCAGTCCCAGATGGCCCTGGTCACCCAACCTTGCAGTGCCCTCGTTTTGAAGGAATCTCCAGTTGCAAGGTATCTGTAGGAATATGGAAGATAATGTCATTATTCGACTTTTCCATCAGTTCGTTGTGGATTACTGAAGTATAATATCTCTTTTAACAAATCATGATAACGTTGGATAGCTAGATGTATGTGCACACGTGCGTGTGAAGCATGTGACAACAGCAGGTTCATATCAAGGATAGTATCACAAATGAATACATACAGTAAATACCACTTGAAGCTTCATGATGAGTTAATCATTTGAATCAGCTATGAAGTGCTAAAACAAAAATGTGTACTCCTTTGAGTCCCCAGGACCAGGACTGAGAACCACTGCGCTTCATTGGGACCTCTTCATCTGCAGACAGACTTTCTGTATCTGAGTACAGGAAACATCACAAGCAACAGACTTCATTATACTCAAATTAGACAGCACTGATATTATGTTACTATTACCTCTGTCCTCACTTCTAAGGACTGGAACTACATAAAGTACCTGCCCTATCCAGAATAGCCGACTCTCTCACTTTGACAGTTGGGGCTGCTATCCTTTCACCCTCCTCCGTGGCTGTGAGCTAGCTTCCTACAAATGCAATAGCTAGCTAATATGAAGTTAGGTAGCTGGTGATATTTAATTCACTTAGCTAGCTATCTATACAGTATGTAAAGTTGGCTAGATAGCTAGCTAGCTAAGTTAGCAGCTCATTTGAATTAGCCTGCACTGTAGCTAGTAAGTTAATAATACATTGTTTTTTTTTTACATTTTCAAAATGTATTTACTTAATTGAATAGATTCTCCCAGCCTTGTGGACGATTGGAAACATGGCACCAAAGTTTGTTTGGCACCAGAGCAGTTTAGAGCATATTACTATTCAGCTGTGAATAAATTAATGAAATAGAGAATGGATTAAACTGTGGATTCATTTATTTATTTTTATAACCAGACCATACAAAAGCAGCACATGGCAATTTACCACGTATTAATGTATCCAGGGCATTAGTGTACACCAATTGGAGGGCCTGTTGTCCAGACCTCTGGCAGTCTCTATGGGGGTACCACAGGGTTTAATTCTTAGGCCGACTCCTTTCTCTGTATATGTCAACGATGTTGCTCTTGCTGCGGGTGATTCCTTGATCCACCTCTACGCAGACGACACCATTCTGTATACATCTGGCCCCTCTTTGGACACCGGTTTAACTAACCTCCAAACGAGCTTCAATGCCATACAACACTCCTTCCGTGGCCTCCAACTGCTCTTTAACACTAGTAAAATGAAATGCATGCTTTTCAACCGTTCACTGCCCGCACCCGCCCGCCCGACTAGTATCACTACTCTGGACGGTTCTGACTTAGAATATATGAAACTCTCCTTCCAGACTCATTAAACATCTCCAATCCAAAATTAAATCTAGAATTGGCTTCCTATTTCGTAACAAAGCCTCCTTCACTCACTCCAAACATACCCTCGTAAAACTGACTATCCTACCGATCCTGTACCTCGGCGATGTCATTTACAAAATAGCTTCCAATACTCTACTCAGCAAACTGGATGCAGTCTATCACAGTGCCATCCGTTTTGTCTCCAAAGCCCCTTATACCACCCACCACTGCGACTTGTATGCTCTAGTCGGCTGGCCCTCACTACATATTCGTCGCCAGACCCACTGGCTCCAGGTCATCTATGAGTCTATGCTAGGTAAAGCTCAGCCTTATCTCAGATCACTGGTCACGATAATAACACCCACCCATAGCACAAGCTCCAGCAGGTATATCTCACTGGTTGTCCCCAAAGCCAACACCCTCTTTGGCCGTCTTTCCTTCCAGTTCTCTGCTGCCAATGACTGAAATGAATTGAAAAAAATTGCTGAAGCTGGAGACATATTTTTCCCTCACTAACTTTAATCAGCTATCTGAGCAGCTAACCAATCGCTGCAGCTGTACATAGCCCATCTTTAAAAAGCCAACTCAATCTACCTACCTCATCCCCATATTGTTTTTATGGACTTTTCTGCTCTTTTGCACACCAGTATTTCTACTTGCACATCATCATCTGCTCATCTATCACAGTGTTATTCTGCTAAACTGTATTTACTTTGCTACTATGGCCTATTTATTGCCTTACCTCCTCACGCCATTTGCACACACTGTATATAGACTTTCTTTTTTTCTATTGTGTTTTTGACTGTATGCTTGTTTATTCCATGTGTAACTCTGTGTTGTTGTTTGTGTCGCACTGCTTTGCTTTATCTTGGCCAGGTTGCAGTGGTAAATGAGAACTTGTTCTCAACTAGCTTACCTGGTTAAATAAAGTTGAAATAAAAATTAAATTAAATAAAAATCATGGAATGTTGAGTCAAATCTAACTTTTTTTGAACCTATTATGAAGTTGGTTTTGTAACATAACATAAACTGGGTATTTGATACTTTTGACTGATATTATGAGTGTCTGATTTTTCATATCTGCAAAGTAGTTAAAACGCTGTCACTTACACATTAAACTTCAGGTCACAGGTTACTTTGTGTGCTAAATGTGAAATGTTTTTTGCAATGGGAATAGTTGTAATATTTCAATTGGGAAATGCTTAATGGTTGTGTTTTTGTATTCTTATGATTGGAACCTACTGGCTTATTATGTCCGAGGCCATGGACTGCTTATCCTTTAACATCATACTGTGTGTGACTGCTGTCTTTCCATCGGCTCTGTGCAATGGTGTAGAGGTGCCTGGAGAAGTCAGTATACTCTAAATTTGCCAAAAAGTTCTTAAATGGCCCACCCAATGAAGCAAAGACAGGCACCCTGTGTAAAAAATCCTGTTTTTCCTATGTTTGTTGTTGACTTTTCCAAAAGATTTTTCAAAATCACACCTTTTTTTATTGACGAAATATACTGAATTTTATGTTTTAAGTCCACAGCAATGCTTAAAACACATCAATCTGATTGGGTGGGCTTGTGTCCACACAGGCCCCATCCATGTGTACGCCCCTGATGAAAATAGTACATGATGACAATTGCGCATCACAAATAGCCTAGTAAACAACACTTCAGACCACATTTTTTTCAATAACTGGTTTACGTATCCATTATTGCCTTAGTTAGTATTTAATGGTAGGCAGGGGCGAAATTTTGGTTTTAGAAGTGGGGGGGACATAACTTTTTATGAAAAACAATATTCAGTCAGATAAACACTCCAAACTTCAAACAGCCTATCTGACCGCTTGGAGGCTTCCAAAAGGCCCTAAAGCACACCATTTCCTCGTTTTGTAAACTGGAGGGGGCAAAAATGCCATTTCACATGTCCCAGTGAAAGTTGTGCCCCTGCTGGTAGATACCTTCAATTGAAATGTATTTTCTATCCTACCGGCTACCGATGTCATTCTTCTGTGAGCTGCTCCATGCCAAAACCAGTTCAGAGCTGCACATTCTTGCTCCCTGAAAACGATATTGTGCTGGAACACTGGCCTTTGTGTTTTACAAAAAGTGCACTCTCTTAATGCTCTTCTACATGAGTGCGCTGGTATTACGGTTGCTGTCCTTTCAGAATCACAAACCTGTCACACTCAGAAGTCCTATAGGTTCGCCACGCCACATAGTTAAAGTTATTATTTTTTACATAAAGCTATACTAAATGTTTTCACGTCACCAAATAATTGACTCAAACACACTGTTTTACAATGACGGTCTACAGTTGCCTCAGCAGCACTCTGTAGGGTAGCACCATTGCGAAGCCGGAATATCTATATCGGGACATCTAGCTTCTGTCCTCCTCTGTGTACATTGAATTCAATAGAAAACCTAGGAGGCTCATGGTTCTCAACCCCCTCCATAGACTTACACAGTAATTATGACGTCCTACAACCTATCAGAGCTCTTGCAGCATGAACTGACTTGTTGTCCACTTAATGAAAGAATCAGAGAATATCCTGAAAGCACAAGCTACAGCTGGCTAGCACTGTAGTGCGTCACATATGGTGAGTAGTTCACTCAAAGTGAGAGAAAGACAATAGTTGAACAGTTTTGAACAAATACATTTCTTCCAAAATTAGGGAGAGTTTTTATTTTTTAGTTATTTTTTAAAACTTGGCTAGCAAATGCAGCTTGCTATTTTAGCCTAGTCAAACAGAGAGGGATGCTATGTTAGCTAGCTATTGCTATCCAACATTAGAATTCTTCCAAGTCAAGGTAAGCTTTTGGTTTGATTAATTTATTGCCACCGGGGCCCACCGGCGTAACTGCTAAACTGTTTTCAGCTAGATGCAGGCAAGAGTGTGCAAGGCGGTATTGAATGGCAGTATTGATTACTGTGCACCTACATTTAAACTTTTAATTCATAATAGGTACAGGGCAAATTTGACTATCAGGTAGTAGCCTAAACTTGTCAATGTTGCATTGAGCTGGGTTAATGGAATATGAATGACATTCATCCAATATGCAAATATAGAAATAAGGCCATGCTCATATAAAAAAATAATAATCCTCCCTCATATTAAATGGCAACGACCGCCACTCGTGCAGCATCATTTTCCTGAAGTAGCATGAAGGATGGCAGAGTGGCTGAAGAGAGCAGCCGCAGTGAAAATCTTCTTTGACTACGCTGGCTAGGCGGGGGATGCCGAGTAAGGACAAAGTGAAAAGCTGAATTGAGGAACGAGAAATAGTTAAATATTTCAGGAAGGTCAGGGGGAGCAGCTGTTTTCTGCATGGGAGTGGTAGTGTGTGTGTGTGTGTGTGTGTGTGTGTGTGTGTGTGTGTGTGTGTGTGTGTGTGTGTGTGTGTGTGTGTGTGTGTGTGTGTGTGTGTGTGTGTGTGTGTGTGTGTGTGTGTGTGTGTGTGTGTGTGTGTGTGTGTGTGTGTGTGTGTGTGTGTAGATGTGATGACTGAGGTTTTATGCTTGGTTGTCTCTATAGTCCCATTTGGACTGACAGTCTGTGCAAAGAGCAAAACCGAGGAGAACATAGGCAGAGGGAGGGGAGGTAAGATGTGGGAGAGAGGCAGAGTGAGGCATGAAGAAAGGGGAGGAGAGACAGAGGATGGAATGGAGAGGCAAGGTAAGGCTGAAGGCTTAAAGACCTGAACTTTCCTCTTTGCCTCTCTCTCATTCAATTCAAAGGGCTTTATTGGCATGGGAAACACATGTTTACATAGCCAAAGCATGTGAAATAGATAATGAACAAAAGTCAAATAAACAATAACAAAGAAACAGTTAACATTACACTCACAAAAGTTCCAAAGGAATAGAGACATTTCAAACATCACATTATAGCTATATACACTGGTGTAACGATGTGCAAATAGTTAACGTACAAAAGGTGGAAAAAATAAACATGGTGTTTGTTTTTCACTGGCTGCCCTTTTTGTATTTGTATTTATGATGGATCCCCACTCTTCTTGGGGTCCAGCAAAATTAAGGTAGTTTATACAATTAAAAAAACATTACAAAACATTCACAGATTTCACAACAGGCCCCTACTCCACCACTGCCACATATCTACAGTACTAAATTTAGAGATAACTTATTCCTTGCCACCGGCACTGAAACAAAATGCAACTCTTTGTTAAGTGTTGTAGTCATTTCAGTCGCTGTAGTAGCTGACGTGTATAGTGTTGAGTCATCCACATACAGTACATAGACACTCTGGCTTTACTGAAAGTCAAGTAAAGGTTGAAAAAAGCAAGGGGCCTAAACAGCTACCCTGGGGAATTCCTGATTCTCCCTGGATTATGCTAGAGAGGCTTCCATTAAAGAACACCCTCTGTGTTTTGTTAGACAAGTAAATCTTTATCCACATTATAGCAGGGGATGTAAAGCCAAAACACATACGTTTTTCCAGCAACAGACTATGATTGATAATGTCAAAAGCTGCACTGAAGTGTAACAAAACAGCCCCCTCAATCATTTCATCATAATATTTCCTCAGCCAATCATCACTCATTTGTGTAAGTGCTGTGCATGTTGAGTATCCTTCCCTATAAGCGTGTTGAAAGTCTGTTGTCAAGTTGTTTACCTTGAAATAGCATTGTATCTAGTCAAAACACAATTTTTTCCTTAAGTTTACTAAGGGTTGATACCAGGCTGATTGGTCAGCTATTTGAGCCAGTAAAGGGGGCTTTACTATTCTTGGGTAGCAGAATGAAGTTATCCTCCCTCCAGACCTGAGGGCACACACTTTCTAGTATGCTTAAATGATGTGGCAATATAGTCTGATATTATCCTCAGTAATTTTCCATCCAGATTGTCAGACCCCGGTGGCTTGTCATTGTTGATAGACAACAATAATTGTTTCACCTCTTCCATACTGACTTTACGGAATTCAAAAGCAATATACTTGTCTTTCATAATTTGATCCGATATACTTGGATGTGTAATGTCAGCATTTGTTGCTGCCATGTCATCCCTAAGTTTGCTTATTTTGCCAATGGAAAAGTAATTAAAGTAGTTGGCAATATCAGTGGGCTTTGTGATGAATGAGCCATCTGATTCAATAAATGATGGAGCCGAGTTGGCTTTTTTCCCAAAAATGTCATTTAAGTGCCCCAAAGCTTTTCACTATCATTCTTTATATAATTTGTCTTTGTTTCATAGTATAGTTTATTTTTATTTAATTTATTCACATGATTTCTGAATTTGCAATATGTTTGCCAATCAGTTGGGCTACCAGTGTTAGTTGCCATACCTTTTGCCTCATCCCTCTCAACTTTTTTGAAATAATTATTTCCAATGTCAAGTATCTTTTGGTTTTCTCATGATTTGGTTTGGTCTAATTGTGTTGCTCTGTGGGGTCTGTTCGTATAACCTGGTCTAAATAAACGTGCATGCATGTGTGGGTATGGTCATGGCAATAGTGTGTGGTAGGTACACTCATCCGCTTCTACAATTCTCCGCCTCTGTTCCTTCTATACCTTCTGGGTATGTGGTCTATATTTATATGGCAAGGTAAGCCCACGTGTGACTGGGGTATGTTGTGGGTGTCTGGTAATGCAGTGAACAGATAAGGCCTCTCACCTACTTCTAACCAGACTACATGTTACCGGTGTTCATGGTTATTACATGGTAAAAGCTCTTCCTGTGTGTTATACTGCTTGTTTACATTACACTTCGGTCACAGATAGAACAATGAGACAGATATTTCACCGGATGTATAAATGTGAAGCCTCCGCTTGGCATTTCCACTCACTACCAGGAAGCCCAGTGGCCGGCAGTGGGAGGAGATGGAACGAGATGGATTTTGGCCGACATTCTGCAGATTTTCTCATCAATGAAACATTTGATCCCAATACAGTTTTCTGTTCCCAAAACTAGAATATGTTATGAACAGAGTGGAGTTAGTTTTCTAAACTTTAAATTGCGTAGTTTTGAAGGAGTGCGAAGGCGAATTGAGTTATTGCTCACACGCAATTCGGAGTAAGCGTTCCCTAACGGAAATATGCAAATATATTGAACGCACCTATAAGAGCTCGCTAGCTCATGCTTGGCTATGCACACCTCCTTGCTTGTTCTGCCCACTATGACTCATTTGTTCCCATTTGAAATTGCGGCCGGTAGTCTTGTTTTGGTTGAGTTATAAAAAACGATTTGCCTTGTTACAGGGGAGGGCCTGAAGAGAACAGACAAACATACACTCAATCACTCACTCACTGGTGGTGGTGAAAGGAAGGAAAAGTCCATTTCTTGTGCTTGTTTGTGCTGGGACGCACACTAAAATGATAACAGAAAGGGGGAACAACAGGAAACACGCAGTGGTAGAAAAAGTACCCAATTGAGTACCCAAACATACTTGAGTCAAAGTAAAGATACCTTAATAGAAAATGACTCAAGTAAAAGTGAGTCACCAAGTAAAAGTAACATAATTAAGTATCAAAAGCAAAAAGCAAAAGTTAGTCCGCCAGATCAGAGGCAATAGGGATGATCAGGGATGCTCTCTTGATGAGAGAGAGAATTTTAGCTTAATGCAATTAGTGGAGGGGGGGGGGTAAATGTCAAACCCAGGTTCTTTGAATGCATGTTCACATCGTAGAGTGTTTGTGTGTGACCATCAGGAACTCAGTCTCCCTTTCGAAATGTGATGTTTTATGGACATTTTAAGTTTAGGCTTTCATTCTGGCGGGTTAGGGCTCAAGTTTTGGGATATGGTTAATACACACACACACACACACTGGAGACACAAGGTGATGGGATTCAGTCAGGTTGTGTATGAATGTGGGAAGAGAGTGTGTGTGTGTGTGAACCCTCCCCTTTTAACACCATCTGATACCCTGACTGCCAGTTTGGTGAGAATCACACGTTATCGCCATACACACCAAACTCCAGTGTGTGTGTTTGTACATGTGTGTGTTTGTCTGCGGATGTGCACTTGCGATCGTGTGTGTGTGTCCTAGTCTTTTGTCTTCTGCTGTTCCCTTAGTGGTGCGTTCAGAGGCTAGCATTGATTCACACTTGACACCATCTCCAGAGACTGGGGTGGATCGGTGACGATGTGTTGAATGCAGCTGTAGTTTTATAGGGTTGTCAAGTTGGACCGAGCTCATCATGAAAATCCTTTTCAACTTCATCCAGGTATTCAACAATCTCCCAGAACAGCTTTAGTGCTCACCAGGCGGTAGAGCCCTATTCTGGGAAGCCCAATGTAGCAACCCTAGATTGCTAGCATACTTCTGTGGGTGTTGTTGCGTCACTAACTGCTAACTGCATTGACAGCGGGAGATGTGATGTGCGCTAAGCTAAAGTGGCGGCTGTGGGAAATGGCTACTGTTGCTCTGTATGCTAAGCTAACGTAGCACTGTGCTACTTTGGGGGACATGAGTGTAATGGAGCAGAGAGAGATTACTGTTCTACATCACCTTCATTATCTCTGCGGTCGTTCCTGAAGAGAGAACAATATCCCGTTAGGTTATAATTGGATTGTTCTTAAGGGCAGTGCGTGTGTGTTTTGACTAGTCATGCATGGAATGTTTTGAGGGATACAGACACACACATGCACGCATGCCCTTTTAATGGTGATTTGGCTATACAGTACAGTGTCTTTCTCATGC
Source organism: Oncorhynchus gorbuscha (assembly GCF_021184085.1). NCBI lineage: Eukaryota > Metazoa > Chordata > Actinopteri > Salmoniformes > Salmonidae > Oncorhynchus > Oncorhynchus gorbuscha. The sequence goes on along the minus strand of NC_060176.1, from coordinate 29,491,873 downwards.
AAAATACTCATCTCACACAGGTCGCACTCTACACCCATTCAATAGGCCTACACACCAAACTCACTCACTGCTCTCAAACGTGGCCAAACTATAACCCTCATTTGAGAATTTTTATTCTGGATTTGTACAGTATATTGGAAACGTAAAAAAAATGTTCTATCCTTTTCTTTGCCCTGTTAACTTATCATGACGACGTCCAAGCTCTCTTTGCGCACGAGGAAGCAAATGAATTCTAAACAGCAATGTCATTTTTTCAGTTTTTGCTGCTAGCAGTAAGAAGTCATCATCTTTTTAAAGAAACATATTAATGTCTATTTTAAGACTGTCGGCTGTGCCTTGTTGGAGCCACCACTCTCGCTCCCCATCTCCCATTCTCTCTTTCTACCCCCTCTCCATTTCCCTTTCCCTTTCCCTCTGCTTACTCTTCTTTCTCTCTCTGCCCCCGTCTTCCCCTTGTTCTCTTTCTCCTTTTCTCCCTCTCTCACTCGCTCTCGCTTTCTCCTTCGTACTCTCTTTTTTTCTCTGATTCGTGTCTCTGATTGGCTCGTATCCATGTGTACAGCCCAGACCCTGCTTGATTGATGATCAGTCAGCGTGTCAGACTGATTGACTGCATTGCTTGATTAGTGGGAAGTGCTATCTCTACTATCTCTACTATCTCCTTTATCTCTGTAATACGTAAAGAAACACTGGCCTTCCCTCCCTACCTATGACCATCTCTCCCTTCACCCCTCCCCTACCCTCCTCTTCTTTCATCTCCCTTCACCCCTCCCCTCCCCTTAGACAGTGTGGCTCTGTTTGGGGTATAGTAGGTTTTCCTCCCATTCCCTCTGGTCGTATAGAGCTTTACGGCAGCCATTCCATTATAGGCCAATCTGGCCCAGTCATGTCACCATCAGTGGGCTGTTACCATACTGGGCTGCTGTTAACAGACAATACTCCAGCTATTAACAGTCAACGGGAGGAGAAGAAAAGACAGAGACCCCATGTGGATCTGAGAGTGTGTATGTGTGCATGTGCAGGCGTGTGCTTGATTGCATGCGTGCGTGAGTGTGAGTGGCTCAGTGTGTAACTTTAATGCCTCAGGCCCCTGCTGTCAAGTGTCTAATATGGATACTGTTGTGTAGGTGAGTATGTGTCTACTCCCAGGGCCCAACGGCAGACATTTCTTGAGCCTTTGACAGAGGTCACGTCCTCTGTTCTCTCTAAGAAGGAGATGGCCATCTGGAAACACAGCAAGGAGGAGAGAAGGATGGGCGAAGGACATAATACGCTTGTTCTATTACCTACTCTCTTTGCTCTTGCTTCCATCTTAAAATACCCCCACTCTTTTCAGCCTCCCTCTGTCTCTTATAATGCCGTACGATGTGACTTAGACACTCTCGAAGTCTGTAATGAACTCTTATTCACTCTCACTGATTGTCTTTATTCGCTGTATGTCTGGGCAACATATCGTTGAGTGGCTAGGGAAAGTTACGATTTTGCGAAAAGATGGGCATTCTCTGGCACACTGGCACACACTTGAAGCTCTGTAAAAAAACATAAAACATATAAAAGAAACATAAAACATATATATATATATATATATATATATATATATATATATATATATATATATATAAAACATATACTATGATTGATTGATTAAACAAACTCCTGTTTGTTTATGGTACTTTTGATCAACTTGTATGCTATTTGTTATCCAAATCCCTGAGGACGATTGTATGTTATTTCTCTTCAGCTGTAATGCTCACTGTTTCCCTGTTTCTTTCCAGGTTGAGAGAGGGAGGATTTCCCTCTTGTATTACCCTCTGTCCAGGCTGACCAGTGAGGTCTCCGAGTACCGAGGGGCTGCTTTTCCCATTGACGCAATTTCAGATAGCGAACCTGGTGAGAAAACCAATGGGAATTCTTAGCTTTCAAATATCTGGATGTCATTGGCAACTTTGCTGTTTGTGTGAGTGTGTAAGTGCATGTATCTTTGTCTGCAACGTGCATTTGTGTGCGTGTGTGTGTGTGTGTGTGTGTGTGTGTGTGTGTGTGTGTGTGTGTGTGTGTGTGTGTGTGTGTGTGTGTGTGTGTGTGTGTGTGTGTGTGTGTGTGTGTGTGTGTGTGTGTGTGTGTGTGTGTTAGTTCATTGCTCAAAGTAAAGTAAAATCGTGAATGTAAAACCCAGCGCCATTGATATGAACTAGTTATTACAACAGCATGTCTAATTTTAAGCATACGTCTCAGTAGTGGTAATTCTGTTACTGAATCTCTGCTTTGGTGATACATACACACACACACACATACGCACTCACACACCCTGCAAGTTGCAGGGAAGATAGATCAGTTTGTATGAATGTGGAAGGGTGTGTGCCTGCATGCCTGTGTCCATGCCTGTTTCTAACTGTACCCTGCGAAGCTTCGTATAGTATGGTTCAATCAGCCTCGGCGCAGCAGCACTAGACTGGGTCTTTCTGCTGATATCTGTGTTGTTATCCCCCATCTGTCAGCCTGCTGTCTGCCTAGCCTCCATTGCTTTGATCCATGCACACTTAACATTGCTGCAAATGGCTTGGCTTTAGATTTGTCCTCATTAAACATTTAAAACACAATCTATATTCACAGCCAGATGTGGTGATGTGTGGGTAAGTTTGTTTGTGTGTGTGAGTGATGCGCGGGTTGACTCATATCCCGCGGTCCCCACGGTTATATCCACGGGGCAGGCATGTTTAGGGTCATGAAATATTGTGTGGATAAAGGGCAGGTTGAATAAAGAAAAAACAATAAATGTATCATTCATTTCTTAAATTATTTTCGGGCTATCTGTTACTTCCCCTACCTACATGTACACATGACCTCGACTAGCCTGTACCGTCACACATTGACTCGTTACAGGTACCCCCTTGTATATAGCCTCGTTATTGTTGTGTGATGTTCTTGTGTTACTTTTTATTGAATTTTTCACGTCCTCTGCACAACTGAGCGAGATGACAAGTACATTAGAGTGTTTGGTTTGAGAAACAGATGCCTCACAAGTCCTCAACTGGCAGCATCATTAAATAGTACCCGCAAAACACCCGTCACAACGTCAACAGTGAAGAAACGACTCTGGGATGCTGGCCTTCTAGGCAGAGTTGCAAAGAAAAATTCATAGCTCAGGCTGGCTAATAAAAATAAAAGATTCAGATGGGTAAAAGAACACAGACACTGGACAGAGGAACTCTGCCTAGAAGGCCAGCATCCCGGAGTCGCCTCTTCACTGTTGAAGTTGAGACTGGTGTTTTGCGGGTACTATTTAATGAAGCTGCCAATTGAGGACTTGTGAGGCATCTGTTTCTAAAACTTGACACTCTAATGTACTTGTCCTCTTGCTCAGTTGTGCACCGGGGCCTCCCACTCCTCTTTCTATTCTGGTTAGAACCAGTTTGTGCTGTTCTGTGAAGGGAGTAGTACACCGCGTTGTACGAGATCTTCAGTTTCTTGGCAATTTCTTGCATGAAATAGCCTTCATTTCTCAGAACAAGAATAAACTGACGAGTTTCAGAGAAAGTTATTTGTTTCTAGCCATTTTGAGCCTGAATTCAAACCCACAAATGCTGATGCTTCAGATACTCAACTAGCCTAAAGGAGGCCAGTTGTATTGCTTCTTCAATCAGGACATCAGTTTTAAACTGTGCTAACATAATTGCAAAAGGGTTTTCAAATGATCAATTAGCCTTTTAAAATTATCAACTTGGATTAGCTAACACTAAGTGCCATTGGTTTCTGATAATGGGCCTCTGTATGCCTATGTAGATATTCCATAAAGAATCTGGCGTTTCCAGCTACAATAGTCATTTACAACATTAACATTGTCTACACTGTATTTCTGATCAATTTTATGTTATTTTAATGGACAAAAAAATGTGCTTTTCTTTAAAAAATAAGGACATTTCTAAGTGACCCCAAACTTTTGAACGGTAGTGTGTGTGAAGGGCCAACATGTGGCCTATCAACTTTCACAGTGAAAGCTTTTGTTGAATGTTGTGTGCATATGAATTAATTGAATATTGCCAGATGCATCATCATCAGTAAAAAATATATTTAGCCTATTTAAAGCAACCCTTGCTGTTATCGCAAAGCAGCATGCTTTACATTTTTTAAATGTAATTTCATTGAACCTTTATTTAACTAGGCATGTCAGTTAAGATCAAATTCTTATTTACAATGACGGCCGACCCCGCCAAACCCTCTTCTGACCCGGACGACGCTGGGCCAATTGTGCGCTGCCTTATGGGACTCCCGATCACGGCTGGCTGTGATGACGCCTCTAGCACTGAGATGGCACAAAACTGACGTAAATGTTTGGAAATGATAACTTAACTTTCTCATCCATAGCCTTAAACCACTGTTTAGCTCACATCTGAAGGCTGCGGGACATTTAGGACGTACTGCGGATCGCTAAAATATCCTAATGATTATGATCACACTTCCTCAATTCAAATATTGTGGCGACACTATAGCAAAAATGGTTTGGCATGGTTTAGAGACTTGGGCACTAAGTTCTAGTTATCAGTGTGGCCCTATCACCTGGACATGTTAAAATATTGTATCTTCATGCCTCGAAAAAAAAAACTCCAGGCTTCCGTCATAACTGTCAATTTATTTAAAAAATAAGAATTTCAGGCCGCAGTTTGGAATAAACTAATCCCGTCCGAATCGTCCTCTGGAAGACTGGACATTCTGGAGTAATATTCACAAAATCAACACTTTTTTAGTAATACTAGTCCCGTGCAAACAGGTCTTTGGTCACGTGCACGCAATACATGTGTCATGTAAAGAGAGGATGAATAGGGGATGTTTTTCGTATACAAATGAGAGATTTTGGTTACAGCACTATTCAGTCAGAAATGTCGGTAATTATGTTGCTTCATCAACACGGACGTCACGATCAACACTGTTGATGTTCTGTGGCTTGTCGCTGCATCAGGGAGGAGAGAGAGACAACAACGGGTGCTGGTCACACAGTCACTCGCTGTCTTTTTTTTCTTTTTTAACACAGTGCAGCAAGTCTGAGCCTGGCCCGGCACAATCAAATCAATTGCTGGTCAGACACCCCCTAGTCATTTGTGTTTTCATTATTTAATCAAAGAGTGTGCTTAAAGCATCAGACAAGCTCAGCGAATATAGTTGATTTGATTAAAACACATAGGATGTGTCAGTAAATGGAATAAAAACAAGTTTAACATTTTTTACTAATTGATTGGTCGAAAGAACAGACAACTCTTGGTCGACCAAGATATTTTTGAGTCGGGGACAGCCCTAGTGAGCATGCATGCATGTGGGGGTGCGTGTGTTTATCCTTTGTTAAACACATTCTCTCCTGGTCGTGCTGTGTGACAGGCTATATCCAGTGAGACTCATAAGGTCTCTGTCAGGGCATTGGATTGTAATAAACTTGAGCTCTTAGTATAACCGTACACACTGGCACGTGGGTGGTGGGGATTTGATGTGGTTCACAGGTTCACACAGGCCCTTACCTCCACCAACACACGCACGCACGCACGCACGCACGCACGCACGCACGCACGCACGCACGCACGCACGCACGCACGCACGCACGCACGCACGCACGCACACACACACACACACACACACACACACACACACACACACACACACACACACACACACACACACACACACACACACACACACAGCATCCCACTGGACCTCTCCTTCACAGGAGCCAGACACATCATTACAGAGCTGACTGGTCAGGGATAGGAGTTTCTACTACAATATCGCTCTCGCCCTGCCCCTAACCCTTGACCTCTGACCCCTGACCAGTGAAAGTGGACGGAGCTTATTGTCTTTAGCACTGCCTGATTGGCTCTCCCACAGGGCTTAGAGGGTCAGGTGGTGTGCTGACTTTACACTTTGCACACAGGGAGGTTAGAGTATCTCAGAATATATCCGAGCCTGCTGTGCTGTGGCTTATGGTCAGTGCCAAGCAGTGCCTCAGGGGCCATGGCTGCTCATACAGACTATGAGCTATTTCTCTACTTTGTACTTGGAGAGTCCAGTTCTACCTTCTCCTCAGCAGATGAGCAACTGACTGGGAGGGGTAATTATGATATTCCCATTTTGGGGGGTGGGGGTTGTGTATAGGCACACTAAGTGTGCACAACATTAGGAACACCTTCCTAATACTGAGTTGCTCGCCCTTTTGCCCTCAGAACAGCCTTAATTCGTCAGGGGGGGGACTCTACAAGGAAGTCAAAAGCATTCCAGAGGGATGCTGTCCCACGTTTGACTTCAATGCTGCCCACAGTTGTGTTCAAGTTCAAGTGAAAAGCCCAGCAGCGCTGCAGTTCTTGACACACTCAAACCTGTGTGCGTGGCACCTTCTACCAATTCACTTGGTCAGTCTATATCATGGAAAGAGCAGGTGTTCCTAATGTTTCCTGCACTCAGTGTATATGTTTTAGGGATGGTGGGGGGGGGCAGGGGTGTTATAGCGATGGAGATGGGAGGCAGTGGGTTGGAAGTTTGGAATAGTCCCGTGTGTGAGTCCACCAGTTGTTATTGACAGGGAGAAACAGTAACTGGGTATAATCCAATGAAGATATGTTTATTTAGACTGGCAGTTGTTTTGACTGGCAGGGAGAATATGAAGTGTTTATTTCCAAAACGCTATATACGTACATGTTCAGGTGCGTTTCTTTCACTATATAATCATGGCATTGGGTTGTTCAATGACAAACGTGTATTTGTTTCCTCACTCTCAGAGGAATAAGTAGTACTACTAGGTTTTTTACAGTGAAATGTAACAAATAACTACGTTTTTAATATAGAACTGTACAAATGATACAATTATAAAAAAATAAAAACAATCCCATACGGTAATATGAGATATGTATGTAGTACCTTTACATGTGACATGGTTGTCATTTAGCAGATGTTTTTAACTAGAGCGACTTACAGCGCATTCCTCTTAAGATACTTAGATGAGACGACCACGTCACGGTCCAACATACAGGATACGAACCTACCATTCCAGTTTAACAATGGATATGTAGCGTTGTTCAAAAAACACATTTCAATCTCAAATCTATTAATTAAAAAAAATCCGAAAGCTGTCATATTTTACACACACATGGACATACCCATGAGCAATCATCTCTGATGAAAGAAACACGTGAACAAATTGGTTGACTTGGCATTTTGGAAATAAACACTTCATTTTGACAGAGGAAGAATTAGGGAAGAGATTAAAAGAGAGGAGATGTGATTCTTCATACAAGCTCATAATGGAAGTCTCTCATCTCCCCGAAGTGAGCATCCTCAGCCCTTCCTCTCCTCCTCACCCCTCTCTACACTTCTGCTGTCCCCATTGCCCCTCTTCCCCTCTTTCCATCCGTTACACTTCCCCCGTCCCCTCTCTCCACCTCGAAACCTACCTCCACCCATTCTCCTCCCTCTCCTCTTCTCCCCTTCTAAAATGCCCTTACTCCCCTCCTCTTGTCTCATCTTATCCACACCTCCTCTCCTCCCCCTCTCGTACTCTTTCAGAGAGATAAATGCCTCTCATCTTCTGCTTTGGAAGGTAAGAAATTGTGGTTCTGCTCCACTGGGGAAATAAACTCTACCCCATCCTTTATCATCCCTCTCCCCACTGCACTCCACTCCTCTCATCTCCTCTTCTCCCCTCCATAAACAGTCCTTCTTGCCTCCCCCTTTTCCCATAAGGCCTACTGTCACGCTTCCATCTCTCTTTCTCTTCCCCTCTCTCTAGCTCTCTCTCTCTCTCTCTCTCTCGCTTTCGCTCTCTCCCTCTCTATTCCTCTGTTGCTCTCTGTCAACTGAGAAACCATTATAGTTGACTCCTGTCCTTTTCTCATACGTGGAGATTGGATCTGATATTACATGATCTCTGTCTTCATGATCTCTGTTTTTAGGGATTCAGCTTTGGATGGTTCACTACTAAGTTAACGATGTTGTTGTTTTTGAAGGCACCGAGCCGCAGCGACAGCGTAGCCAATGTTTTATCCAATAACCCTCATACTACCAACATATTGTACATACATTTTCTACCAACTAGCCGGCCTTCGCCCCATACCCTGCCCTGGACTTTAGTCACTGTTACTAGTCGGCTACCACACGGCACTGAACCCTGCACCTCAGAGACTGGTCACTTTAATAATGTCAGCATACTGCTTCACCCACTTCATATGTACAGTATATACTGTATTCTAATCAAGGCTCATCCTATATAACTACTGCTGTACACACATGTTATATCCATACACTGTCCATAAGGAGTGTACACTCCATCATACACAGTACCCGTCAAAAGTTTGTAGAAGAGATTGGCTGTCTGGCAGCTTGTTGATCCTGTGTTTTTAACACTGTAGCTGCCTTCCCTGCCACGTCTCCCTTGGAAGGTAGAGCAGACAAGTTGCACTGAGATAGGGCTACTGCATTTCTCTTAGGAAGCATGGAGAGGTAAGCGGAGGGTGGATATCCCCGCAGGTCTCGTTCCAGAATGTTCTTGGAGGGGAAATACAGCAGGTGCCATGGAAACCCAATCACTGTCTCTCTGTCGCTCTGTCTTTATGACTGTCTCTGTCTCTCTCTGCCTCCCTCTGTCTTTCTGTTGCTCTCTCTCCCCACTGTTTCCTACCCACCTATTTATATGGGACACCCTTTGGGAGTCAGGGAAACCTAAACCATGTAAACCATCTCTCTCTCTCCCCCTTCACACTCCTTTTATGGTGCTGGGGAAACCTAACCCTGGGAACCAACCCCCTGTATTGGTGTTTGGGTGGGGGGACTATGGGTTTACTGGCCAAGGCCCCGCCAGGGTGACCCTTAACCCCATAATTAGGAGATAAGAAGTGGTGTTAACCTGCATTAGTCATCTGGTTTGACAGCCACTGGATCCTCAGCCAACAACCCTGGACACTGATCTAAGGTCAGTTCTGTCTGTGTCTCCTCTAATGGTGAGGAATGGCAGAAGGTAAGCTGATCCTAGATCTATAACTGTTGCCTATGAGTAACTTCTACCCAAAGCAACCAGAGGAGAACGAGCATTGGAGACGAGAGGAAAGCAGTGAAACCAGTTGAACTAAAGGTCCATTTGCAATATAACATCTGAAAACCAGTGCCTGTAGAAGTGCTGTATGAAACACTGTCCTTTCATCAGGGTGTTTTTCTTTTTGGTACTGGTATATAACGGCTAGTGCTGCTACCAGTTGTTTGTATGTGGTTGTTTGTGGTTGTTTCCACATCTGACTGGCTTGGTTTAGCTTGGAGGCTCAAAGGCAAACTGGTGCTCTAGGGACTGAGATTGCATTGCGTTGCATTTCAGCATATATATATATTTCTCTTACACAGACACACACACAATCACAAACACACACACACACACACACACACACACACACACACACACACACACACACACACACACACACACACACACACACACACACACACACACACACACACACACACACACACACACACACACACACACACACACACACACACACACACACACACACACACACACACACACACACACACACACACACACACACACACACTACATAGAAATGCCTGTGACTGGCCTTGCATGGGTAGTAGATACAGTATCGTTGTGCTCCTGTGTAAGAGATAAGGAGTGCTGAGACTGTACTCTCTGCTCTTTCAGCTCAGTTCAATCTCCCTCCAGACTTTCTCCAGTTATTACAGTCCCTAATGGGGGATCCATCATCACAGCTTCATTTAGATAGCAGGCCAGACGCAGGCTCCAACTAGCTTTCTGTTTAGCGAAAACAACACTGTGTCCTACTTTAATTAGAGAGCTGTACTCCCCCGTCTCATGAGCCCACACACTCACACGCACATATGTAAGTACACATGCATAGACGGACACACATTTCCTACTTAAGTGATAATGCCAGAGAAGCCGGTGTTAGGAGGATATATTGGCACGGGTGTTGTTAGGCCTGAGACGAAGTCGGGCTAATAATGCACGATTTCGCATGGCATATAAAAAATGTGCTCTCTCGTCAGGACACTGTCGTACAGAGGAGCAAGCCAACAACAAAGCTTACACAATCACTTCAAACAGAAGCTGGAAAGATTGCAAACTAGCTTAATATCATTTAGTTTGAACTGTTTTCTATAGACATTTCAATATATAATTTCACAAAAATGACGTCAGCTGATTTATGATTTAAACTGGCTGAGAAAAGCTGTCTGCCTGTCTGTCTCGTCCCGACATGTTCATTACTATGGGACAGTTGGAGATCGAATTTGAACATTGAAACAATTTTTTCTCCGCTGTTGAAAACCAAATGCTAGTCTAAAAGAAATGGGAGATAATGTCTAGATGCTTTTTCTAGTGGAGATCAGGGTTATAAATTGCGTGGCTGGGCTGATGAGACAGTGGATTGCACAGTGAGATGGAACAGAGTAAATAGACATTTCAACATCATAGCTTTAGCTGGTGGTAACTAGTGAAATAGACACCGGCTGGAACCAATCAGCATTCAGAATTAGACCCACCCATTGTATAAATATACATAGAACCACTTGGAGCCAACCATGTCTGCATTTATGTGCACACATTCATGCGCGCACATCACAGCAGACTTACATTTGAATTGAAGGAATGCATGCATGCATGCACGCACGCACGCACGCACGCACCCACGCACGCACGCACGCACGCACGCACGCACCCACGCACGCACGCACGCACGCACGCACACACACACACACACACACACACACACACACACACACACACACACACACACACACACACACACACACACACACACACACACACACACACACACACACACACACACACACACACACACACACACACACACACACACACACACAGTTAATCATCTACTCTTAGGAATCAGGTTACTCAGTAATGCATAGGTAACCCAGTCTCTGTGTTAAAAGAGCAAGAAAAAGAGAACGAAAGACAGTAAGAGCTGCGACCAACTCCTGTCTTTTGTCACAGAGGCTTAACCATGTGCAAGGTGACACCACTCCCCCTTTCCCTCGCTCTCTTTTCAGCCTCTCGCCCCCTTTTCTGCACATTTTCTGTTATCGAGTTGGACTACTTTCATAAACACAGAGAGAGAGAGAGAGAGAGAGAGAGACACAGAGACACAGAGAGATCCGCAGAAGAAAAGGAGGATTAGGGAGAGGAAGAGGAGGGAGGGGCTCTTTGAAAGTGTGGCTGTGCACAACAACGCGGACTCGCCGCTACCCGCTTGGCAGACACTTAACACACGGAGAGGAGAGCAAACGATTGGAGCTTACACACACACGCAGGTAGGAAGAAAGTGCAAAGGTCATAGCTTGTTATTATCAACTGTGTGGGTCTGTGTTTGCCCGCTTGCGTGTGTGTAGGTCGGCTTTGTTTTCGCTGTCAGCTGTCAAATGTTCTTGTCAGACCTACAAGCACGTCTTACAGATGGAAAGGTGAGAGAGAGACAGAAGAAGAGATTGTGTCTGGGAGAGGGGGACAGAACGAGTGGTGTGTTCCTGTGTGAACAGGAGTGGGAGGTGAGCAGCACTCCCCTGCTCTCTCCTTCCATCCCCCCTGGAGTGAATCGAGCATTTGTGCTGTCATTGTGGTACTTCTGTCCCATTATTCTCTTCTGTCCCTTTCTTCCTACAGTGTCGCCATCTGTCGTGGTTTACCTACAGAATGTTCTGCTTCTATGTTTGTGTCCTGCAGCTCTATGTTTTCTGAGATCTTTTCTCACAGTTGTTTTCCTCAAGGTACTATCTCCTAAAGGTTTTCCCCCCAGGAATGTGACCTTTGTGTGCCGTGTTTACTATCTCGGATGTCCTTCTCTAGACTGCGTCTCTGTGTGTGCACTCTGTTCTGTTTTCTTTCTTTGTTGTGTGTTGTCATTGAGTCGTCCAGTGTGTGGTTGTTTTAGAGACTGAGCCGTCAGAGGTGACAGTATGTTAGAACAACAAAGTAGGGCACATGGGACAAGGTAACTACCTCTGCTGTTATTGCTATTCCTGCAGGCCATTCAAAGGATACTCAGCTTAATCTGTTGCGGCGTCACTCTGTACAGGGGGGCTGAGGAGGAGGACGTGCGTGTGCCTGTGTGTATGCCCGCGCGTGTGCGTGAGTATCGCACGACACGCGACCGCGTGTGTTTATGCATAACCAGGCAAATGATTGAGTGTAAACTGAGGTGAGATTAGTTCGCTGGTGACCTACTGTAACCTCTAGCTCTATTGTTTCGCCTTCCCCTGTGTCTCTGTGACAGCTGGGGTTTAGCTCAGAAAACAATCCTCCGTATTGTCAACAAACGTTTGACGATTAAGACATTGACCTATTAATCAAACTAGAATTGAATGATCTTAAACAGGATTTGCCTCACTCTTTACGATGGCTCTGATTGCACACTCCCTGTGTGTCTGTGTGTGTGTGAGAGAGAGAGAGTCCGCGCATGCGTGCCTAAAGATGAACAGATTTTCACACAGTTCAGCAAACGACAAATGCACCATACACGCTGCTGAATCGACCTTTTTATTTTCATTGGGAGAGGAGTTTCTTGAAAGTTTTCAAACCATATTCTGAAAGTCTGTTTTTCCGGGCCTCTGGGATGGATGCCGATGATCTATGATCGACAAGGGATAGCTAGCAGATAGGTAATACGTCATAGGTCATAGATATTTGTCCAGAAACCGTTATTTTGCTTCTTGCTCTCTCTCATATTTCTGCAGGCAGCTGCAGAGCTATAGTTACATTTAAACAACACACTTTCTCTCTCTCCTTTTGGCCCTTAGTAACCTGAAACCCATTCCCACTTAGAATTCCTAGACTAAAGTCCTCCATAGATGTATCTCTATCTCCCAGGAATTACATCCTAGCCTGCCCTCAAGCATGTAATTCCCTCATGCCATGTGTTTCTAGTACTATATGTGCTTTCTATTCCTCTGTATGTATGTATGTATGTATGTATGTATGTATGTATGTATGTATGTATGTATGTATGTATGTATGTATGTATGTATGTATGTATGTATGTATGTATGTATGTATGTATGTATGTATGTATGTATGTATGTATGTATGTATGTATGTATGTATGTATGTATGTATGTATGTATGTATGTATGTATGTATGTATGTATGTATGTATGTATGTATGTATGTATGTATGTACAGTGGGGCAAAAAAGTATTTAGTCAGCCACCAATTGTGCAAGTTCTCCCACTTAAAAAGATGAGAGAGGCCTGTAATTTTCATCAGAGGTACACTTCAACTATGACAGACAAAATGAGAAAAGAAATCCAGAAAATCACATTGTGGAATTTATTATGAATTTATTTGCAAATTATGGTGGAAAATAAGTATTTGGTCAATAACAAAAGTTTATCTCAATACTTTGTTATATACCCTTTGTTGGCAATGACAGAGGTCAACCATTTTCTGTAAGTCTTCACAAGGTTTTCACACACTGTTACTGGTATTTTGGCCCATTCCTCCATGCAGAGCTCCTCTAGAGCAGTGATGTTTTGGGGCTGTTGCTTAGCAACACGGACTTTCAACTCCCTCCAAAGATTTTCTATGGGGTTGAGATCTGGAGACTGGCTAGGCCACTCCAGGACCTTGAAATGCTTCTTACGAAGCCACTCCTTCGTTGCCCGGGGCGGTGTGTTTGGGATCATTGTCATGCTGAAAGACCCAGCCACGTTTCATCTTCAATGCCCTTGCTGACGGATCAGTCGTCCTGGTCCCTTTGTAGAAAAACAGCCCCAAAGCATGATGTTTCCATCCCCCTGCTTCACAGTAGGTATGGTGTTCTTTGGATGTAACTCAGCATTCTTTGTCATCCAAACACGACGAGTTGAGTTTTTACCAAAAAGTTATATTTTGGTTTCATCTGACCATATGACATTCTCCCAATCTTCTTCTGGATCATCCAAATGCTCTCTAGCAAACTTCAGACCGGCCTGGACATGTAATGGCTTAAGCAGGGGGACACGTCTGGCACTGCAGGATTTGAGTCCCTGGCGGCGTAGTGTGTTACTGATGTTAGGCTTTGTTACTTTGGTCCCAGCTCTCTGCAGGTCATTCACTAGGTCCCCCCGTGTGGTTCTGGGATTTTTGCTCACCGTTCTTGTGATAATTTTGACTCCACGGGGTGAGATCTTGCGTAGAGCCCCAGATCGAGGAAGATTATCAGTGGTCTTGTATGTCAACCATTTCCTAATAATTGCTCCCACAGTTGATTTCTTCAAACCAAGCTGCTTACCTATTGCAGATTCAGTCTTCCCAGCCTGGTGCAGGTCTACAATTTTGTTTCTGGTGTCCTTTGACAGGTCCTTGGTCTTGGCCATAGTGGAGTTTGGAGTGTGACAGTTTGAGGTTGTGGACAGGTGTCTTTTATACTGACAACAAGTTCAAACAGATGCCATTAATACAGGTAATGAGTGGAGGACAGAGGAGCCTCTTGAAGAAGAAGTTACAGGTCTGTGAGAGCCAGAAATCTTGCTTGTTTGTAGGTAACCAAATACTTATTTTCCACCATAATTTGCAAATAAATAAATGTAAAATCCTACAATGTGATTTTCTGGATTTTTTTCCTCATTTTTTCTGTCATAGTTGAAGTGTACCTATGATGAAATTTACAGGCCTCACTCATATTTTTAAGTGGGAGAACTTGCACAATTGGTGGCTGACTAAATACACTGCTCAAAAAAATAAAGGGAACACTTAAACAACACAAAGTAACTCCAAGTCAATCACACTTCTGTGAAATCAAACTGTCCACTTAGGAAGCAAAACTGATTGACAATAAATGTCACATGCTGTTGTGCAAATGGAATAGACAACAGGTGGAAATTATAGGCAATAAGCAAGGCACCCCCAATAAAGGAGTGGTTCTGCAGGTGATAACCACAGACCACTTCTCAGTTCCTATGCTCCCTGGCTGATGTTTTGGTCACATTTGAATGCTGGCGGTGCTTTCACTCTAGTGGTAGCCTGAGACGGAGTCTACAACCCACACAAGTGGCTCAGGTAGTGCAGCTCATCCAGGATGGCACATCAATGCGAGCTGTGGCAAGAAGGTTTGCTGTGTCTGTCAGCGTAGTGTCCAGAGCATGGAGGCGCTACCCAGAGACAGGCCAGTACATCAGGAGTTGTGGAGAAGGCGGAGCACTGCCAGAGCCCTGCAAAATGACCTCCAGCAGGCCACAAATGTGCATGTGTCTGCTCAAATGGTCAGAAACAGACTCCATGAGGGTGGTATGAGGGCCCGCCGTCCACAGGTGGGGGTTGTGCTTACAGCCCAACACCGTGCAGGACGTTTGGCATTTGCCAGAGAACACCAATATTGGCAAATTCGCCACTGGCGCCCTGTGCTCTTCACAGATGAAAGCAGGTTCACACTGAGCACATGTGACAGACGTGACAGTCTGGAGACGCCGTGGAGAATGTTCTGCTGCCTGCAACATCCTTCAGCATGACCGGTTTGGCGGTGGGTCAGTCATGGTGTGGGGTGGCATTTCTTTGGGGGGCCGCACAGCCCTCCATGTGCTCCCCAGAGGTAGCGTGACTGCCATTAGGTACCGAGGTGAGATTCTCAGACCCCTTGTGAGACCATATGCTGGTGCGGTTGGCCCTGGGTTCCTCCTAATGCAAGACAATGCTAGACCTGATGTGGTTGGAGTGTGTCAGCAGTTCCTGCAAGAGGAAGGCATTGATGCTATGGACTGGCCCGCCCGTTCCCCAGACCTGAATCCAATTGAGCACATCTGTCTCGCTCTATCCACCAACGCCACGTTGAACCACAGACTGTCCAGGAGTTGATGGATGCTTTAGTCCAGGTCTGGGAGGAGATCCCTCAGGAGACCATCCGCCACCTCATCAGGAGCATGCACAGGCGTAATAGGGAGGTTATACAGGCACGTGGAGGCCACACATGTAACGAAATTCGTCTGTTGTTTGAAGAGAGTCAGACCGAAATGCAGTGTGTAGGTTACTCATGACTTTTAATGAAGATAATAATATATATATAATATAATGCGGTACATGAAATAACTGAAGAAGAAAACAACAAACGAGTGAAACTAATTACAGCCTATCTGGTGACTAACACAGAGACAGGTACAATCACCCACGAAATACAACGCGCACTCAGGCTACCTAAATACGGTTCCCGATCCGAGACAACGAGAATCAGCTGACTCCAATTAGGAATCGCCTCAGGCAGCCAAGCCTAACTAGACACACCCCTAATAATACACACTCCCAATTAATACAAACCCCAATACGAAATACAACATATAAACCCATGTCACACCCTGGCCTACCCAAACATATAACAAAAACACAAGATACAATGACCAAGGCGTGACAACATACACTACTGAGCCTCATTTTTACTTGTTTTAAGGACATTACATCAAAGTTGGATCAGCCTGTAGTGTGGTTTTCCACTTTAATTTTGAGTGTGACTTCAAATCCAGACCTCCATGGGTTGATAAATTTGATTTCCATTGATATATATTTTTTTGTGTGATTTTGTTGTCAGCACATTCAACTATGTAAAGAAAAAAGTATTTAATAAGAATATTTCATTCATTCAGATCTAGGATGTGTTATTTTAGTGTTCCCTTAATTATTTTGAGCAGTGTACTTTTTTGCCCCACTGTATGTATGTATGTATGTATGTGTGTGTGTGTGTGTGTGTGTGTGTGTGTGTGTGTGTGTGTGTGTGTGTGTGTGTGTGTGTGTGTGTGTGTGTGTGTGTGTGTGTGTGTGTGTGTGTGTGTGTGTGTGTGTGTGTGTGTGTGTGTGGTGTGTGGTGCGCTTTGGTATTTGTTTCATTAGTCCATTGTTGATATAGTCCCAAAATATGTTTTGCATGTGAGCAATCACGTTTTCAAGATATGCAACTTTCAAAATACAGAAATATGGCCTGTATGATGCATGTGGCATCATATGATGCTGCGATTTGCAGTTCCTCTTTAATATTCCTCACTGATAATCAAGCCCATTGTCTGTGACTTGCTGAGGCTGTGATGTGTCAACCAGGATTGGCACTGGAGAAGTGTTAATCTTTCCATTACCAGCACTGTGGAAGTGCTCTGATATAGGACCGAGGAAGAGATTGGAATAGAGGGGAAGATTAGGAAAAGAAGGGACTTTGAGACGCAGACTGATAAAGGCTGATTTTAGAGGGTGGCCAGACGTGAGGACACACATTAGCTCGGGTTTAATCATCAAAGGACCAACGAACCATGTAACGCTGAGTGTGTGTTTGCGTGCGTGCGTGTATGACTGTTGTGACTGAAAAACTACTGCAAAAACATTTTTTTTCTCTCTCTCTCTCTCTATCATATATATTCATACAAACATAGAGAATCTTCCTTATACAGTGCATTCGAAAAGTATTCAGACCCCTTGACTTTTTATACATTGTTATGTTACAGTCTTATTACAAAATACCCCATAATGACAAAGTAGAGCAGGTTTTTAGAAATTTTAGCAAATGTATTAAAAATCAAAAACTGAAATACCACATAAACATAAGTATTCAGACCCTTTACTCAGTAATTTGTTGAAGCACCTTTGGCAGAGATGACAGCATATTCTTCTTGGCACACCTGTATTTGGGGAGCTTCTGCCATTCTTCTCTGCAGATCCTCTCAAGCTCTGTCAGGTTGGATGGGGAGCGTCGCTGCACAGGTGTTTTCAGGTCTCTCCCGAGATGTTCGATCGGGTTCAAGTCCGGGCTCTGGCTGGGCCACTCAAGGACATTCAGAGACTTGTCCCAAAGCCACTCCTGCATTGCCTGAGGTCCTGAGCACTCTGGAACAGGTTTCTCTGTACATTGCTCTGTTCATCTTTCCCTCGACCCTGACTAGCCTTCCATTTCCTGCCGCTGAAAAACAACCCCATAGCATGATGCTGCCAACTACTATGCTTCACTGTAGGGATGGTGCCAGGTTTCCTCCAGACGTGACGCTTGGCATTCAGTCCAAAGAGTTCGATTTTGGTTTCATCAGATCAAGGCCTTTCTCCCCCGATTGCTCAGTTTAGCCGGGCGGCCAGCTCTAGAAAGAGTTTTGGTGGTTCCAAACTTCTTCTGTTTTAAGAATGATGGAGGCCACTGATCTTGGGGACCTTCAATGCTGCAGAAATGTTTTGGTACCCTTCCCCAGATCTTCGAGACACAATCTTGTCTCGAAGCTCTACAGACAATTCCTTCGACCTCATCACTTGGTATTTGCTCGGACATGCACTGTCAACTGTCAGACCTTATATAGACAGTTGTGTGCCTTTCCAAATCATGTCCAACCAATTCAATTTACCGCAGTTGGACTCCATTCAAGTTGTAGAAACATCTCAAGGATGATCAATAAAAACATGATGCACCTGAGCTCAATTTCAAGTCTCTATGTAAATAATCATTTTTATTTTGTAATAACTTTGCAAAAATGACTAAACCTGTTTTCGCTTTGTCATTATGAGGTATTGTGTGTAGGTTGATTGGGAAAATGTTGTATTTAATCCATTTTAGAAGAAGGCTGTAACGTAACAACATTTGGAAAAAGTCAAGGGGCGTGAATACTTTCCAACCCTATCTATTACATGTACATTTATATATTTATTTTCCTGTCTCTGACATTGCTCGTTCTGATATTTCTTAATTTTTCTCAATTAGGCATTTATTTTTAAAATTGTATTATTATTGCTAGGTATCACTGCACTGTTGGAGTTTAAAAAAAAACTCAAGCATTTCGCTGCACCTGCGATAATATCATCTGCAAATCACTAAACTTTGATTTGATTTGCTTCTCTTATGGTAGCAGTCAGAGCTGCAGCAGATGTGATATGAGTAGCAGTCTAAATGTCTAAATTGCAGGTTCATATGAAAACTCCCTGCTGTTATTGTGAAGTGTGTGAACCATCATGTGGGCACAGATTATTGACCGGGTTAATAATTGGGTTTCTTACCCTGCTCTGAGAAAAATGCAGAAGAGAGAAATGTGTGTGTGTGTGTGTGTGCTGCATCTCTCTGTCATCTCCCTGACACACGCCTGAACAGACTCCATTACCGTATATTGCCCCAAGCGACATAAAGCCTGATTTGAAATGAACAGGAGTGATCTAGGGAGGCTGCAGCAACAATACATGAGGACACACACACAGTCAGCCAACCAAACACTAACACACACATTCACACACATGCTGGTGCTTGTTCACCCCCCCCGAAATTGCTAATAACCCATCCACAACCACCCGACTATATGTGACAAAAGTGAAAATCGGAGGCCCGCACCTCATCCCAACCCGCAAATATAGAATATGTGCATTAGGCTACAGTCAGGGAAGGTGGAATGATTTTTTGACAGGGGGTGCAGGATTGTTTTTTTGCCTAATTTAAATATGTTTCTGCTTATAATTTCGGACATTTTGGTAGACTATTTGTTAGTCAACTTGTCTATATTTAGATACGTGCAGCTTTGCTTCTGTCGTTATATCTTGCCCTAGAAGACTAAATAAACTCTTGCTCACCGGAATGTTTATTTTTTTTATTTAACCTTAATTTAACTAGGCAAGTCAGTTGAGAACAAATTCTTATTTACAATGAATACGCTGAGCCAATTGTGCGCCACCCTATGGGACTCCCGATCATGGCCGGATGTGATACAGCCCGGGATCGAAGGGTTGGAGCGGGGAATTTAACCCCGGTCTTCAGGTGGATAGAGGGGTGGCGTTTCTAAGCCGTGTCCGTTATTGCTAGACCACGGGCTCTACCGACTTGCATTAATTTTAATGAAGTAAACAGCAAAAAAAAGAAACGTCCCTTTTTCAGGACCCTGTCTATCAAAGATAATTCGTAAAAATCCAAATACCTTCACACATCTTCATTGTAAAGGTTTTAAACACTGTTTCCCATGATTGTTCAATGAAGCATAAACAATTAATGAACATGCACCTGTGGAACGGTCATTAAGACACTAAAAGCTTACAGACGTTTGGCAATTAAGGTCACCGTTATGAAAGCTTAGGACACTAAAGTGGCCTTTCTACTGACTCTGAAAACCACCAAAAGAAAGATGATCCAGGGTCCCTGCTCATCGTGTGAACATACCTTAGGCGTGCTGCAAGGAGGCATGAGGACTGCAGATGTGGCCAGGGCAATAAATTGCATCAGTGCTCAGACTGTCCGCAATAGGCTGAGAGAGGCTGGACCGAGGGCTTGTAGGCCTGTTGTAAGGCAGGTCCTCACCAGACATCACCGGCAACTAAGTTGCCTATGGGCACAAACCCACCGTTGCTGGACCAGACAGGACTGGCAAAAAGTGCTCATCAAATCAAAGTTTATTTGTCACGTGCGCCGAATACCTTACAGTGAAATGCTTACTTACAGGCTCTAACCAATAGTGCAAAAAATATATTAGGTGAACAATAGGTAGGTAAAGAAATAAAACAACAGTAAAAAGGTTTTTCACAGTTTTGTCTCACCAGGGGTGATGGTCAGATTCACATTTATCGTTGCAGGAATGAGCATTACACCGTGGCCTGTACTCTGGAGCGGGATCGATTTGGAGGTGGAGAGTCCGTCATGATCTGGGGTGGTGTGTCACAGCATCATCGAACTGAGCTTGTTGTCATTGCAGGAAAACTCAATGCTGTGCGTTACAGGGAAGACATCCTCCTCCCTCATGTGGTATCCTTTCTGCAGGCTCATCCTGATATGACCCTCCATCATGACAATGCCACCAGCCATACTGCTCGTTCTGTGCATGATTTCCTGCAAGACAGGAATGTCAGTGTTCTGCCATGGCCAGCGACAAGCCCGGATCTCAATCCCATTGAGCACGTCTGGGACCTGTTGGATCGGTGGGTGAGGGCTAGGGCCATTCCCCCTAGAAATGTCTGGGAACTTGCAGGTGTCTTAGTGGAAGAGTGGGGTAACATCTCACAGCAAGAACTGGCAAATCTGGTGCAGTCCATGAGGAGGAGATGCACTGCAGTACTTAATTCAGCTGGTGGCCACACCAGATACTGACTGTTACATTAGATTTTGACCACCCCTTTGTTCAGGGACACATCATTCCATTTCTGTTTGTCACATGTCTGTGGAGTTCGTCTCAGTTGTTGAATCATGTTATGTTCATACAAATATTTACACATCTTACGTTTGTTGAAAACAAACGCAGTTGACAGTGAGAGGAAGTTTCTTTTTTTGCTGAGTTTATATGTTGGTTATTTATTTGAGTTAATTTCAATTAACCCCAGAATAATTTCATACAGTGTGGTTGAGTGGGTCAAATTCCAATGAAATGTATCATTTTACTGCCCTCCTGTTTCTAATCTGTCTTATTAAAGCATTGAAATAAGAAAGGTGGAATTCAACAACAAATATTCTCCTTAAGTCCTTGTCATCAATCAATATTTAAGCTATACACCATTGATTGTATAGTAAACAGATTTTGTGTTTTGATGTTGCCTTTTATTTGCACTAAAACTCTTAAAAACATCCATATTAAGGTTGAAGAACCTCTTTGGGTGTTTCAGAGTACTTCATTTATGTTTAAAACACATTCTGTGCATTAAAACACTTGCATTGGGTTGACATTCAAACACCCTCCAAACGTCAGTTGAGACGTTCTACTTTTACAGTGTAGTTGACATCTCTAAAGTGCTCTGTCATCTCTGCTTCCTTCATGGATCAAAGACATTTAGGGACCGGAGAGAAAATGCAATAACAAAAAAGAAGGGTAATATTTTCAGTGCAAAATATTTTATTATGCTTATAAAGATAACATCTCTACTGATGGTCATTTCAGCACATTCGCATTCACTCAAGATGCTGAAATAAATAAATCCTATACATTGGTCCTTCTGTAGCTCAGTTGGTAGAGCATGGAGCTTGTAGGTGGGTTCGATCCCCGGGACCACCCATACGTAGAATGTATGCACACATGACTGTAAGTCGCTTTGGATAAAAGCGTCTGCTAAATGGCATATATATTTATACAGTGGCTTGCAAAAGTATTCACCCCCCTTTCCATTTTTCCTATATTGTTGCCTTACAACCTGGAATTAAAATAGATTTTGGGGAAGAGTTTGTATCATTTGATTTACAGAACATTGCCAACCACTTTGACGATGAAAAATGGTTGTATATTTTGAAACAAACAAGGAATAAAATATTTAAAAAACGGAAAACTTGATCGTGCATAAATATTCACCCCCCCCCCATTCTTCAAGGCAAAACTGCTCCAGGTCCTTCAAGTTGGATGGGTTCTGCTGGTGTACAGCAATCTTTAAGTCATACCACAGATTCTCAATTGGATTGAGGTCTGGGTTGTGACTGGGCCATTCCAAGACATTTAAATGTTTCCCCTTAAACCACTCGAGTGTTGCTTTAGCAGTATGCTTAGGGTCATTGTCCTGCTGGAAGGTGAACCGTCCCAGTCCCATCTCTGGAAGACTGAAACAGGTTTCCCTCAATCATTTCCCTGTATTTTGCGGCATCCATCATTCCTTCAATTCTGACCAGTTTCCCAGTCCCTGCCGATGAAAAACATCCCCACAGCATGATGGGGCCTTTACACAGAGACACAATGGCCTCCGCTCTTAATTGCATTATATGCTCCTCATTAGCCATGTTTGATTGACAGTCGTGCCTAGAAATACAGGAACAGGCACGTTTCCCTTGCCACCATTAACTATGCTCTACAATAATGTGGAATGGAAAACTTTGCCTGTTTGGTACCTAACACATTAAGAATTTCCACTTGAAGGAAGAGTTGTATTCTGTTATGTTCTGTTTAGTTTCCATTCTATTTCCAAACAAATCAGATGGTCTGACTGCAGTATTGGACTTTTGTCTATAAGCATAGACATTTTGACGGTTAAGTTTGGGCATTAATTCAAAATGGTTATGGTAAGGGTTAAGGTTTGGGGTAGGGGGTAGGGTTTAAACCAGGGGCTGGAACTGGTTCAGGGAATAGAGCCGAAAACTGTAATATAACACCTTTTCAAG
This sequence comes from Oncorhynchus gorbuscha, assembly GCF_021184085.1. NCBI lineage: Eukaryota > Metazoa > Chordata > Actinopteri > Salmoniformes > Salmonidae > Oncorhynchus > Oncorhynchus gorbuscha. The sequence goes on along the minus strand of NC_060176.1, from coordinate 29,468,825 downwards.
GAACAGAATGAAAACCGGTAACGGGAGGGATCTATGCTGTTCCGGAACAGAATCCTTGTTTTAAAAGCATGGGAACCTGATAATAACGTTATTTTATGTTCTAGGCAAGAGGGAGGGAGGGAGAGAGAAAATCATTTCAGAATGTGGTGTAAATCATTTCAGAATGGGTTTATTTTCAGCACTTCACACACACACACACACACACACACACACACACACACACACACACACACACACACACACACACACACACACACACACACACACACACACACACACACACACACACACACACACACACACACACACACACACACACACACACACAGGAAAGAGAAAACATTTAAGCCGTCACTGTGACCCAGCGATGGCTTTGGTTGTTGTGTTATTAATGTTACTGATATAATTGTCTATTGAATTATACGTTTGGTTAATAGACTGCACATGTCGAAATTTCTCTCCCAGTATGTTGTGGTATTGTTGCTTCTCTCTCTCTCTCTCTCTCTCTCTCTCTCTCTCTCTCTCTCTCTCTCTCTCTCTCTCTCTCTCTCAGCAGTGCTCTTTGTCCTTGTTGTTTTAGAGTCTGCTAGGTATAAGCGCCGTGTCAAGATGATAGTTGAACGGGGTGATGAGAATCCATTGGAATGAGAGCCCTTGAGCAAACACACACACACACCTCGAGCAACCAAGCTAAGCATCTGTGTTTTTGTTAAGTAAAGTCGCACACTGAAGGGCAGGATGTTCATTTGACAGTCTTGAGGGTGTGTGTGTGTGTGTGTGTGTAGTGTCAAGTAGATAAAAACCACAGGTTAGCGTTTTTCGTCATGAATCTTATGCTGGAGTCATCTCTGCAGAGTGGTCGCTAGCTGATAGTCATAAAATCCGATTTGAAACCTTAACCACAACACTAACATTAATGTCTAACCCTAACCTTAAATTAAGACCAAAAAGCACATTTTTGTTTTCATGAACTTTTACAATATAGCCAATTTGGACTTTGCAGCTGGCCCATTTAGCGGAAATTGCACAGTTCTGCCTCCAGGACAAGACTCGTCCCAATAAATGTCAACCTGCATAAACACCTGGGTCAAGTAGCAAATTCAGTTTAATCTCACCACTATACTGTCCACCCTTTCACCTCCCTCTCCTCTCTTGCTCACCAGAGTTTCCACAACAACAAAGCAAAGGCCAGACAATCTTCTTTTTATGAACTCACAAATATTTTTTTACTTCTCTTTTTTAATTGGCAGCTACATACAATCTTGTTTCCTTCAGGCCTGCATCTAATTAGGGTGAAACGTGATTAATTAAGCTCATCATAAAACAAAGAGAGGCCCTGGAACTCGTATAGCCCTTATAGATAGAGGGAGGTAGAAAGAGAGGGAAGGAAATGGAGAAAGAGAATGAGAGAGTCTGCCTGCACTTATTGCCAGTTGTGCACAATAAATACCCTGCTGTGAGCCTGGCTGTGAATAAACTGTGTGTGGGTGTGTGTATGTGCTTGCTTGCGTCCACGTGTGTGTGTGCGTGCGTGCGGGCTTCTGCATTTGTGTGTTTGCTTGTATTTGTGTTGTGAGATTACATTAATTGTGCCCATGACATTTCCGTTTCCTAACTTCTGCTTTGCTTGAGTATAAACTGCACTGTTATGCCACTAAAGCATTTTGTGACAGCATCATACTAACCTTCTAACTCCTCCTCTCTTTCTCCTCACCTCTCCCTCCAGATGAGAGGATGCAGCAGGAAGCAGATGAGCGACTGAGCCCCACCTGAGCCCTGACCCCTGACCCCTGACCCATCACCTCCCACCCCCGCCCCCACCGGCCATCCCATCATGCACCTGCCATTTCGAGGTCGTCTGAAGCTGCTAGTGGCATCTTTGACCGCCGTCATCCTGCTCACCTGGCTCTACCTGCTGGCTGGGAACCTGGAGAGTAAGTAATACCGGCCTGTCGCCATGGTTACATGACTACTGGAACTACTTTTCCATTGAACTGCAGTAGGAAGGAATGGGAAACATGTATGCATGTACTGTAACGACTTTAAAAACAGATTAAACAACGGTATACAGATGCCATATCTTAATTTGATCATCCTGTTGTTGCAGGAATTTGGAAATGCAAACTTGTATTGCATTCGAGGTTTAAAATGGCTTCTAAAATCTATAATTTCCATTTTAAGATGTCTGACTTGATTTTCCCTAATGGAAATTAACTCAAAATAATGTTTACGAACTCAAATAACAATAACTGTAACGACCCTTTGTTTAAAAACTTGGATATCGACTTTGCCACCTTGTGGCACAGTCAATGTCATACAGGGCTACGGGCCAGAAGTTTGAGGGTTCGCTGACCGCCACAGACAAACTCACTCTCTCTGCCTGTTTCATTAGGGCCCTGCTACACTGTAGCCATTGGGTGTTTGGCATTGCCATCTGCCATTGAGGAAATGCTTCCTTTGAAATCAATGAAAGCTGCTTCACTGCCTGTGTTGTGCTCGCAGTGTGTCGCGTCCAAGCTCAAGAAATCACAGAGGTGAAATTCTCGATGGCTGACTTCAAATGTTCATTCTATCTTGTGAATTGAAATAATGACAAATAAAGTAGATGTTGGTTGCATATGGCCTCGACTATACACCACTGGTTATTTTAGTCAAGAAGCTACTACTACTACTAGCTAGCTAGTTACGTTGACGAGCTAAGTTCAAAAGCAGCTTGCGAAATTAGAGAATCATTTAGTACAACCACTAGCAACAATTTAGTGAGTACTTGTGAAAAACTGGACCAAAGGTATTGTACTTACGCATAATCAATGATTTATATGGTACAGTAGGCAAAATAGAATAAAGTCTCTGCTCCTAATACTTATTTTCCACCATAATTTGCAAATAAATTCATTAAAAATCCTACAATGTTATTTTCTGGATTTTTTTCCTTCTCATTCTGTCTGTCATAGCTGAAGTGTACCTATGATGGAAATTACAGGCCTATCTCATATTTTTAAGTGGGAGAACTTGCACAATTGGCGGCTGACTAAATACTTTTTTTGCCCCACTGTACGTAAGTATTCAGACCCTTTGCTATAAGACTCAAGATTGAGCTCAGGTGCATCCTGTTTCCATTGATCATCGTTGAGATGTTTTTAAAACTTGATTGGAGTCCACCTGTGGTAAATGTAAATAGATTAGCCTCTTTGGGCTAGGGGGCAGTATTTTCACATCCGGATGAAAAGTGTGCCCAGAGTAAACTGCCTGCTACTCAGGCCCACAAACTAGGATATGCATATTATTAGTAGATCTGGATAGAAAACACTCTGTTTCTAAAGCTGTTTGAATGATGTCTGTGAGTATAACAGAACTCATATGGCAGACAGAAAAATCCAACCAGGAAGTGGAAAATCTGAGGTTTGTAGTTTTTCAAGTGATTGCCTATCCAATACTCTGTGTAAATGGCTTCCACTAGATGTCAGCAGTCTTTATAAAGTTGTTTCAGGCTTCTATTATGAAAGGGGAGAAAATAAGATCACTCAGAGTTAGTGGCTCAGCTGAAAGCCATGAGTTGTTCATCGCGCGCGAGCTCCATTCCCTTTCCTTTCTAATTTGGTTGGAATATTATTGAAGATATATTATCCTAAAGATTATTATATACATCTTTGACATGTTTCTACGAACTTTAATGTAACTTTTTTGACTTTTCTTCTAGGCTTAGTGCCTGCGCTTTGTGCATTTGGATTAGTGAACTAAACGCACAAACAAAAAATTCACCGGATGTTTTGGAGGCAAAACATTACTGAACATAACGTGCCAATGTAAACTGAGATTTTTGGATATAAATATGAACTTTAACGAACAAAACATACATGTATTGTGTAACATGAAGTCCTATGAGTGCCATCTGATGAAGATCATAAAAGGTCAAAGCTTAGTGATTCATTTTATCTCTAGTTCTGCTTTTTGTGACTCCTTTCTTTGGCAGGAAAATGGCTGTATGTCTTTTGTGACTAGGCGCTGACCTAACATAATCGCATGATATGTGTTCGCTGTAAAGCCTTTTTGAAATCGGACACTGTGGTTGGATAAACAAGAAGTTTATCTTTACAATGGTGTACAATACTTGTATGTTTGAGGATTTGTAATTATGAGTTTTATGTTGTTAGAATTTGGGGCCCTGCAATTGTGCAAAAAAAATGCACCTAAAGAATCTCAGACCATGAGAAACAATATTCTCTTGTCTGATGAAACCAAGATTGAACTCTTTGGCCTGAATGTCAAGCGTCACGTCTGGAGGTAACCTGGCACCATCCCTATGGTGAAGTATGGTGGTGGCAGCATAATGCTGTGGGGATGTTTTTCAGCAGCAGGGACTGGGAGACTTGTCAGGATCGAGACAAAGATTAACGAAGCCAAGTACAGGGAGATCTATGATGAAAACCTACTCCGGAGCGCTCAGGACCTCAGACTGAGGCGAAGGTTCCCCTTCCAACAGGACAACAACCCTATGGACACAGCCAAGACAATACATGAGTGGCTTTGGGACAAGTCTCTGAATGTCCCTGAGTGGCCCAGCCAGAGCCCGATTCAAAATCTCTTGACAGACCTGAAAACAGCTGTGCAGCAACACTCCCCATCCAATGTGCCAAAGCTTGAGTGGATCTGCAGAGAACAATGGGAGAAACTCCCCAAATACAGGTGTGCCAAGCTTGTAGCGTCATACCCAAGAAGACTCGAGGCTGTAATCACTGCCAAACGTGTTTCAACAAAGTACTGAGTAAAGGGTCTGAATACTTATGTAAATGTGATATTTTTTGTATATTTTTTTAATGAGCTTTGTCATTATGGGGTATTGTGTGTAGATTGATGAAAAAAACTATTTAATACATTTTAGCATAAGGCTGTAATGTAACAAAATGTGGATAAAATCAAGTGGTCTGAATACTTTCCGAAAGCACAGATGCACGCAGATGAGTAAATGTGAGGAAATGTGGCTAGGATAGAATAAATGATAGAATAAATGATGTAATAAATCCTGCAAAAGAGCGAATGTAAACCAGCGAAAAACCACACTACCCTCAACCAGTGCCCAATATATAAAAAATAAAAAACCCTTCCCAATTTCGATCTGTCCCTAACAATTCACATTTCCTCTTGCTGCAGGATTATAATCCTGCTGTGTGAAACTGGCTCAAATTAAGATGCATCATCTGTACAAACAATCTTGTAGGCTGTTCGAGATTCTGAGATTTCTTTGTCCTAGAATTGCTACGGTTACTTTCCTGACTTTTGAGAATCGAGCAAGGCTCTTCGGAGAATATCTGTGCTTAAGTGTTCTCAGGCAGTCTGTTTATGATTGTCAGTCCTGTTGTAAACAAAAACAATAGACCGCGGGCATACTGTCATACACTCCTAAATCCAATTAATGATGCCTGCCCTAATTAATAAACGCACACACACACACACACAATGTGCATGCAAATCCTCTCTCACACATACTGTACCTAAGATGACTGATGGGTTGTTATAGTGCAGTCTGTTCAATTCAGCTCTACGGAATTGCCGTAGGAAGCAGTGAATTACTGTGTCCACACCAGAGGACAAGGCTGTCCTGTGTCAGTGTTGGGTCTGACTGTCTACATATCAGTATTTCTCTCTCTCACCCACCTTCCTCTAAGCGACCAGGAACAGGGTGTGACATTTCAGCTCTGTCGGCCAGCTGCTCCTTAGACAGGGTGTCAAAACAGACAGAGATGGGTTGATGAGAGAGAGAAAGAAGCCGAAATACGATCTTTTCAACAATGCAAGTGAAGTGAACACTTTCTTCCCTCGTGTTATACAACTCTAGAAATGAAAGACTTAATTCAACCCTAATCCTAATTCTCTCCCCCCCACCCCCCACCCCCCCACCCCCTCTCCAGATGGGCGTTCTCTCCTCCTGTCCCCCTGTCTGTCAGAGACCCCCGAGGCACGGGTTCTAGAGCGGGCGGTTCTAGAGTCGCGGGTGCGCGAGATGGAGGAGGAGAACAGGCAGATCCGCTTGCAGCTCAACCAATTGCAGGGCACGGCTGGCCAGCCCGCCGACGGTGGTAACTACGGCAATGCGGCGTGGGGGGCATCAGCTGACACTGGGCCCGAGGATGTGGAGAACACGGCAGAGGAGAGAGCCAATCACACCGAGTGTCCCCGTTCGCCCACCATACTGAAGTGTGAGGTGAGCCAGGATCAGAAATGTATTTTAGCGCAGCTCTGTGTTTTAGCTGTGTTTGTTTATCTTCACTGTTTGGTCATTGGTTTTAACTTGGTATGTCAAATCTGCTGTCAGTGGTGTTTGTGTGTTTTGGATAAAATAACAGATGTAGTTAAATAATATGGCTGTAGTGCCAAAAGGTAAACATAGGGAATCGATATTCCCAGCAGCGTTGATGGCATAGCTTGTCTGCCCTCTCCCTTCTGTGCAGCTGATCCATGTAGCGTGCGTGTGTGCCGGTCACAACGCCAGCAGAGATGTGGTCACCCTGGTCAAGTCCATCCTGTTCCACAGGTAACACAACAGAGCTTCACATACAACTACACCGACTGCTATAGCTACAGCTACACCTGATATAGCAACAGTAGTTGTTTATTCTACTTGATGAATCCTAAACTAATATGGCTGATGTCAAATCAAAGGCCACTTGTAGAAATTATTATTATTTATTCATTCATTATTGGACTCATGGGAAGTTGTGAAAGAGAGATTAAGCACTTGAGTAGCTCTATGTATTTCTCTCTCTCTATCTCTCTTTCTCTCTCTCAGGAGAAACCCTCTCCATTTCCACTTCATCACAGACGCAGTAGCCAATCAGATCCTGAGTTCTCTGTTCCAGTCCTGGATGGTTCCGTCTGTACAAGTTAGCTTCTATGACGCAGACGAACTCAAGGTAAATACCCCCCCCCCACACACACACACACGCTTTTACAGTATATTCTTTTGATGAGCTCTAGCTCAGTGATAGGCACCTATGGTCCTCAGGGGCCTGAGTGTCTGCTCTATCGTTTAAATCAGTGTTCAGGAAATCATTTGTCTGCACTCTGTGAGCAGCCATTGACATTCAAGGGGAATTCCACCACTTTCCAAACAATCAGTTGGCAGGAGAAAGAGAAATCCAGTAGACACAGAGACCGTCCTTGCTCTCATTCATTTTTTTTTCTTTACTCCCTCCTTCTCTTCCCTTAATCTTACAACAGTGATGTGTCACCTCAGTCCTTCTTTTCCTCTCGCCTCCCCTCTCAGTCAGTATGTGTCCATGTAAATAGAAAAATTGTGTGTGTGTGTTTGTGGGGGGGGGGTATGCATGTACTATGTGTTTGTGTGTGTTGCCTGCTTGTTCCGTGGGTGGTTGGGTGGGTGGGTGGGTGGGTGTGTGGGCAGGCGTGTGTGTGCGTCTAGCTTTGGCTCTTTGCTATTGATAAGGGGTTATTAATGTAACATATTGTTTCTCAACTCACATACCAACCTGCCTCGACCTGCAATATGACTTGCCTCCGTCTCCCCCCCCCATCATCACATTCTCTCTCAGCCTCCACAAGCTTAGCGGGAACAAAAGCTCTTTGTGCTCTCAAATTTCTCAACCTACTCAGTTTTCATTAACTCAGTTCAAACGAAGAAGGAAACACTGCATCTTCTGAGCTGATTATATTTGCAAATGATTCACTTATGAAGATCCCGTTCTGCGGAATCAAGATCAATTAATGATCAGACAAAACAGATTATATTTTTCAAGATTGATGCCGTAGAGTAAACAGTAGTAATGTTCCAATTGGTTCACCTCTGGTTGAAAGGGTATTTTATACTAAAGGGATCTTATGAAACAGATGGGTGTTTGCGCAAGTTAGCTATTTAAAGGAAGGAGAATACCCTTATACACCTGACAAAGAGCCACAGTGGTGTTGCTTCTAATGACATTATTTTTCACAACTTGCAACTTTATATTCCCTTTTCTTTTGAATTCAACATTTTCTGTGAGGTCTAAAGTTCTTCAACCTCACTCTTGCTTTCTCTCTCCATCTTCTTGTCTATTCCAGTCGGAGGTGTCATGGATACCTAACAAGCACTACTCAGGTATCTACGGCCTGATGAAGCTGACCCTAACCAAAGCGCTGCCCTCTGACCTCACAAAGGTCATCGTCCTGGATACGGACATCACCTTCGCCACCGACATCGCTGAGCTCTGGGCCATCTTCAGGAAGTTCACTGGTACGACCTTTGACTTTGACAAACATTTCTGGTTGATTGATTGAATAATTAATGAATTGGTTGAGTGATAAAAAATCCCTAGAGGACAAAAATACCATTTGATAATCTAATAGTTAAAAACCTGTCTATATGTTGAAGACTCCACCTCTTTACCAATGATAATCAGTATTTTAAAATCTGGGAAAATTATGATTGGTGATGCTGTGATTGCAGACAAGCAGGTGATAGGTCTGGTGGAGAACCAGAGTGACTGGTACCTGGGGAACCTGTGGAAGAACCACAAACCCTGGCCCGCCCTGGGACGAGGCTTCAACACTGGGGTCATCCTGCTCTACCTGGAGAGGCTGCGACGGATTGGCTGGGAGCAGATGTGGAGGCTGACCGCCGAGAGAGAGCTGATGAGCATGCTCAGTACCTCGCTGGCGGACCAGGTCTGTTTATTCAATTTGATCCAATTCTATTCGTCTATTATCTTTATTCAGAATATTATTAAATACTCTTTAGATCATTACTTACATAACATGTTATTATAGTGCAGGAATCATCAACTTGATTCATCCGAGGGACGATTTTTTTCTTGAGCGAATGGTCAGAGTGCTAGAACATAAATACAAATAATTTGTAGAACGCAGATTGACAGCAAGAAGCCCAAACAGATATTTTTGACTAAAACATAATAATTTCAAACCTTGCTCACATTTGTATTCGGTCACGTGTCTCTCTATTATGCGTGGGAATATTTGGGAACAGATGTCTTGAATAAAAATCACTTGGAGCTGATTCCCTGTTTTTTTTAGTCTTATGTCTAACAATACAAAATATATATATATATATAAAAATGTTGGGGTCCAAATAAAACCACCCCCAGGAAAAAAAAAGTTGGGGAACCATGATATACAGTAGGGTAATCTTATGCCTCAAAGCATACTGTGTATGAGGCAGATGGTCATGTAAGTGTGTAGGACATCTCTAATGAATATTTGGAGAATGTGTCAAGGTGAATGTTTACTATTTTGTGCCAGAGTTCTATATGATCTTAATGTTAAAATGAGTGTGTATGATAGACTCTTAGAAAAAAAGGTGCTATCTAGAAACTAAAAGGATTCTTCGGCTGTCCCCATAGGGGAACCCTTTGAATAACCCTTTTGGGTTCTTGGTAGAACCCTTTTGAGTTCCATGTAGGACCCTTTACACAGAGGGTTCTACATGGAACCCAAAAGAGTTCAAGCTTGGAACCCTTTTGGAACCCTTTTTTTTCTAGGAGTGTATTACACAGGTCTTTAATGTGAGTGGGTAATCTTGTGTGCAGGACATCTTTAATGCGTTCATTAAGCAGAACCCAGTCCTAGTGCATCAGCTGCCCTGCTTCTGGAACGTTCAGCTGTCTGACCACACACGGTCCGAACAGTGCTACACAGAGGTGTCTGACCTCAAGGTAGGGCTATGCAGTGAAATATACACACACACACACACACACACACACACACACACACACACACACACACACACACACACACACACACACACACACACACACACACACACACACACACACACACACACACACACACACACACACACACACACACACACACACACACACACACACACACACAAACACACACACACATACACACACAATATAGCGAAATCCCTAAATTATTTCCTTATGAATGTACTGCATCTAGACATACCCGTCACCATGGTACTATAATATGTTCATGTCCCGTGTCAGGTGATCCATTGGAACTCTCCTAAGAAACTTCGTGTGAAGAACAAGCATGTGGAGTTCTTCAGGAATCTCTACCTTACTTTCCTCGAGTATGATGGGAACCTACTGAGACGAGAGCTTTTTGGCTGCCCCAGCCAGGCCACCTCAGAGAGCGTTCGGGTGAGTAGAACATTACCAAAACTTTAACCATAATTAAAACCTCTTAGGGCAAGGTGAGACTTAGCCAACAGGAAATGCAAATGCGCAACGCCAAATGCTAATAGTACTCGCTAAAACTCAAACTTTCATTAAAACACACATGCAGTGTACTGAATTAAAGCTACACTCGTTGTGAATCTAGCCAACAAGTCAGATTTGTAAAATGCTTTTCAGTGAAAGCATGAGAAGCTATTATCTGATAGCATGCAACACCCCGAAATAACTGAAGAGGACGTAAACAAAATAATTAGCGTAGCCGGCGCTACACAAAACGCAGAAATAAAATATAAAACATTCATTACCTTTGACAAGCTTCTTTGTTGGCACTCCTATATGTCCCATAAACATCACAATTGGGTCTTTTTTTCGATTAAATCCGTCCATGTATACCCAAAATGTCCATTTATGAAGCCCGTCTGATCCAGGAAAAAACAGCTTTCCAAAACGCAACGTAATTTTTAAAATTAAAAAAGTTGCCTATAAACTTTGACAAAACACTTCAAACTACTTTTTTAATCCAACTTTAGGTATTAGTAAACGTTAATAATCAATCAAATTGATCACGGGGCGATTTGTATTCAATAGCTGCAGATTTTGAAACGATGGTCGATATTCTCTCTTCCAAAACATCCTCTCGTGTACCGGATGACATGAAGTGCTTCTTCTTCATTTCACCAAGGAACAACTTCAACCCAATTGCAAAGACTGGCGACATTGTGTGGAAGCTGTAGGACTTGTAAACTGGGAGCTATCTATTTTCCCTTGCCATAGACAATACAGCCAACTGGCGGATGGATATTTTTTTCTTTTTTGGTGAACAGTTTTCCTTGGGGTTTCGGCTGTTACACACGTTCTGTTATAGTCACAGACATGATTTAACCAGTTTTAGAAACGTCAGAGTGTTTTCTATCCACACATACTAATCATATGCATGTACTATATTCCTGGCATGGGTAGCAGGACGTTGAAATTTTGCGCGATTTTTAACAAAACGTTGAAAAAAAAGACCCGATCATTGGATGCGACCCAGTCGTTAATTTTAAATGTTCTATTTCTGTACAGGCTGGCAGCATTCTTATCCTTTGCTTGCTAGCTAGCCAACTAAGGCTAACTTGCAGTCATGTCAACCAGTGCAGCCAGAATAACAACAAAGTAGCTTAATTTGCATTTGTTTAAGCTGTTTTCTAGTGACATTTATTTGGATACATCCATAAGAATGAGACTTAAAGCAGGCATGATATACAATGAGAAATATAATTAATTTGTTAAAAAAATACAAAGATAAGACATTTAATTTTTTATAGTAAAAATAATTATACAACTTCTGGATTCTTTATGTAAAATTAGCTGGCTCCGTGTCTTCTACAAATTATAGGTAAAGTTATATTATAAAATGTTATTGCAGATCCCCGAACGGAGTAACATATTTTCTCTAGCTTGATATGTTGCATAACTTCCTTTGTCCAATGGTTAAAAGTAGGAGGAAATCGAAATTTTATACTTAAATAGTATAAGACGTCTAGCTAGAAGAGTAGTAAATGTTGCCCAAAGAACTGTTTAGAGGGGCCTCCTGTGGTGCCACTCCAAATAATGCAATAAAGTTAGAAGGTTCTGCAGGTCTCTCCAGTATATTAGAAAATGTCTAAATAAATTGATATCCAGAAATCTGTCTATTTCAGACATGTCCAAAACATGTAATAAAGTAAAGAAAAAAAAAACATTTTTTTGCCATCATCTTTGAAATGCAAGAGAAAGGCCACGACCGAATATGTACACACGTAACAAAAGACAATCCCGCACAAAACAACTACTACATATAGGGATGCTAATTAAACCAAAATACACACAGGTGAAACTAATAAGACAAAACCAACAGACAAACGATAAAGGGATCGGTAGCTGCTAGTAGGACGGTGACGACGACCGCCGGGCACCGCCCGAACAGGCAGGGGAGCCAACTTCGGCGGAAGTCGTGACAGTACCCCCCCCTGACGCAAGGCTCCTGCAGCGTGCCACCACCGGCCTCGAGGATGGCCCAGAGGACGAGGCGCCAGGCGATCCGGGTGGAGGCGGTGGAAATCTCTCAGGAGACAAGGGTCCAAAATGTCCCCCACCGGAACCCAGCATCTCTCCTCCGGACCGTACCCCTCCCAGTCCACAAGGTACTGTAGGCCCCTCACCCGGCGTCTCGAGTCCAGAATGCCACGGACTGTGAATGCCGGGGACCCCTCGATGTCCAAAGGGGGCGGAGGTACCTCAGGCACCTCACCTTCTTGCAGGGGACCAGCCACCACCGGCCCGAGGGGAGACACATGAAACGAGGGGTTAATACGGTAATACCTAGGAAGTTGTAACCTGTAACACACCTCGTTTATTCTCCTCAGGACTTTGAACGGCCCCACACACTGCGGCTCCAGCTTCCGACAGGGCAGGCGGAGGGGCAGGTTTCGGGTCGAGAGCCAGATCCTGTCCCCCGGTGCAAACATGGGGGCCTCACTGCGGTGCTGGTCAGCGCTCCTCTTCTGCCATTCTCCCGCTAACCTTAGCGATTCCTGGACGGCTTTCCAGGTGTCCTTGGAGCGCTGTACCCATTCCTCAACCGCAGGAGCCTTCGGTCTGGCTCTGATGCCATGGGGCCAGGACCGGCTGGTAACCTAACACACACTCAAAAGGGGACAAGTTAGTTGAGTGGCGTAGGGAGTTCTGAGCGAGCTCAGCCCAAGGAACATACCTTGCCCACTCACCAGGCCGGTCCAGGCAATATGACCGCAGAAACATGCTCCACCTGCCCATTACTCTCGGGGTCAAAACCTGAGGTTAAGCTGACCGAGACCCCCAGACTCTCCATAAATGCCCTCCATACTCTGGATGTGAATTGGGGACCCCGATCAGAAACAATGTCCTCAGGCACCCCATAGTGCCAGAAGACATGGGTAAACAAGGCCTCTGCAGTCTACAGGGTCGTAGGGAGACCAGGCAACGGGATGAGACGACAGGACTTAGAAAACCTATCCACAACAACCAGGATTGTAGTACTTCCCTGGGACGGGGGAAGGCCGGTAAGAAAGTCCACCGATAAGTGTGTCCACGGCCGTTGTGGAACGGGGAGGGGCTGTAACTTCCCTATAGGCAAGTGCCGAGGAGCCTTGCTCTGAACGCACACTGAGCAGGAGGAGACATAAAATCTCACGTCCTTAGCCAGCGTGGGCCACCAGTATCTCCCTCTAAGACTCCGCACTGTCCTCTCGATGCCAGGATGACCCACGTACTGAGCCCCCGCTGGACAGTTAGGGGGGGCCGGCTCTAACCGTGAGGCCCTCTCTATCTCCGCGTCCACCTCCCATACTACCGGTGCCACGAGACATGAAGGTGGAATGATGGGAGTTGGCTCAACGGACCGCTCCTCGGTATCATAGAGGCGGGAAAGCGCGTCGGCTTTGGTGTTTTGGGAGCCTGGCCGGTATGAGATGGTAAACCAAAACCTGGTGAAAAACATGGCCCATCTAGCCTGACGTGGATTTCGTCTCCTCGCTGCCCGGATATACTCGAGATTACGATGGTTAGTCCAGATGAGAAAAAGATGTTTCGCCCCCTCAAGCCAATGTCTCCACAGCTTCAGAGCCTTGACTAGAGCTAACAACTCCCAGTCCCCCAGGTCATAGTTTCGCTCCGCCGGACCGAGCTTCCTCGAAAAGAAGGCACAAGGGCGGAGCTTGGGTGGTACGCCCGTGCGCTGGGACAGTACGGCCCTGACCCCCGCCTCAGACGTGTCCACCTCCACTATGAACGCTGAAGAGGGGTCCGGATGCGCCAACAAGGGCGCATTGGTGAACAGCTCCTTCAAACGACTGAAAGCTCTGCCCGGCTTTGCTGACCAACGCAAGCACACCAGTCCTCCCTTCAGCAGTGAGGTGATGGGAGCAGCCACCTGACCAAAACCCCTGATAAACCTCTGGTAGTAATTGGCAAACCCTAAAAACTGCTGCACTTCTTTCACCGTGGTCGGAGTCGGCCAATTACGCACGGCTGTAACGCGGTCATCCTCCATCACCAAATACGAAATACGATAACCCAGGAAGGAAACGGCCTGTTTGAAAAACTCACATTTCTCCACCTTGCAATACAGGTCATGCTCCAGCAGTCGCCCAAGTACCTTACGCACCAGAGACACATGTGCCGCGCGTGTGGCAGAATAGATCAAGATGTCATCGATGTACACTACCACTGCACTGACCCCCCTGTGTTACCATGTCCAGCGGCACCGTAGCCTCCCTAACTACTCCTGACCCTAATGGTCGGCTATCTAAGGAGTGCTTCGGGAAAGGTAGGTCTAACGACACCAGGGGAATCCCTAGCCTTAACGCAAGCCCACGATCCATGAAATTCCCAGCTGCGCCTGAATCGACGAGCGCCTTATGCTGTAGAGAGGGAAGAAATCCAGGGAAAGAAGATAACACATACATATGACCAACAGGAGGCTTTGGGTGAGTCTGGTGCTTACTCACCTGGGGTGATCGAATAGTGCTCCGCCTGCCCTCCCGACTCCCAGACGAGTTCCTCCAGCACCGGTCGGCCGTGTGCCCTCACCGACCTCGAAGCCGCACCTGCTAACTCCATAGGGATAGGGGCAGGAGGGCTGGGAAGTGGAAACGACAGGACCTGATCCGAACGCCTGCGGGCAGCCAGCAGGTTGTCGAGACGGATAGCCATGTCAATGAGTTCATCCAGTGTGAGGGTGGTGTCCCCACATGCTAGCTTCTTGCCCTTGCGGACGTCCTCCCTGAGACTGCATCGGAAATTATCTATCAGGGCCCTGTCGTTCCACCCTACTCCTACCGCCAAGGTCCTGAACTCCGGGGCAAAGTCCTGGGCGCTCCTCGTCTCCTGACGCAGGTGGAACAGCCGTTCACCTGCCGCACGAACCTCTGGTGGATGGTCAAACACAGCTTGGAATCAGCGGGTGTACTCTGGGTAATGATTCCTCGCCGAGTCCGGACCATTCCACACTGCGTTGGCCCACTCGAGAGATCTCCTCTCCGGAGGGAGCAGGACGCATGGTAGCCAGGTACAGTTCCAGTTGTAGAAGGAAACCCTGGCACCCCGCCGCCGTTCCATCATACTCCCGTGGGAGCATCAGCCGCAGAACCCCGGAGCCAGATGCGGTAGCAGGAACAGGAGGTGCTGGAGGAGGTGGTGCTGGGGATGAGGTGGGAAGGCCACTCCTCTCCCATCGATCCATCCTCTCCATCATTTGGTCCATGGCCGAACCAATCCTATGGAGAACGCTGGTATGATGGAGGACCCTTTCCTCCATCGATGGGAGAGGAGATGCGGCTGCTCCTGCTGATTCAATGTTGCGGTGTGGTATTCTGTCACGCGGGACTAGGTGTGTGTGCAGAAATCAGACGCAGAGAGAGAGTAACGGAGGAAAGTACTTTACTATTGCACACCAAACTGATAAGCCCAATACAATACAGGGCGCCGGACACTATACCAGATAACCCAAAACCACAGGGTGTCCAGTATAGAAAATAAAATACACCACGACCGAAAATGTACACATGTAACAAAAGACAATCCCGCACAAAACAAGGGCGGGTCAAACTACTACATATAGGGAAGCTAATTAAACCAAAATACACACAGGTGAAACTAATAAGACAACAACAACAAACAAATGAAAAAGGGATCGGTAGCGGCTAGTAGGATGGTGACTACGACCGCCGAGCACCGCCCGAACAGGCAGGGGAGCCAACTTCGGCGGAAGTCGTGACAACGTTAGCTCAACCGTCCCACGGGGGTTGACACCGATCCCGTATAGTGGTTGTTAAGAGAGTTCATGGAATACAGATTGTGCGAGTTTAATAACTTATAGATCAAGTGTATCCCCCCTTTGATATAACGGTTCACTTTAAAAAGAGAATCTTAAAGGGAGGTAGAAGGGCGTGATGGCAAGTGACTAGAGTATGAAGAGACAAAACTACGCAATTGCAGATATCTAAAGAAATGGGATCTCTGAATATTTTTTTCTTTTGTATTAACTTTTCAAAGGATGCAAAATCGTTTTTGTCGTTCGGTGAGGAGATCCCTTTTCCAGACCAGATATGAAACGCACGGTCTAATAATGATGGAGATAATGTATGGTTGTTTAATAATGACGCAGAAGTTGAAAATTCACTGAGACCAAACGATCACCTGAACTGTTTCCATATTTGTAGAAAATGTTTCACAATAGGGTTTTTCGTTTATTAGGAAAATGCAACAGGTTTTTCTTGTTCCAGATAAAAGCAGATATCAGTTTATCTATGGAGATTAAACAATTTTGTCAGAAAGATAAGAAATACATTGAAATAACTATAAAAACTTAATACCTTAATTTTAACAATGTTAATTATTCAGCCCAAAGAAAGAGAAAGTAAATCCCAGTGTTCAAGATCCTGTTTTAGGCTCCCGAAGTATCAAGGGAGGGAAATTGGCTTTGTAGAGATCTTGTTGTTTGTGACCCAAATTCCCAAATATTGTCAAATACTCTTAAAAACACATGACTAAAATAAGTTTGCATGGCAGAAGGATTAATAGACATCAATTCACTTTTTTTGTAGATTCACTTCATAATGATGTGCGATTTCACCTGGCATAGAAATTGTGCTCTCTTGTCAGGACACTGCTGTTCAGATAAGCTAGCCAAAAACACAGCTAACCCAATCCCTTCAAACTGAAGCTGGAAAGACTGAACTAGCTGCGCTTCCATTAGTTTTACCTGCTTTCTATTGACATTTATTTGTATAGATTCCAAAAAATTATGACAGCTGATTCATGATTACGACTGGCTGAGAAGCGCTGTATGCCTGTCTGTCTCTTACTGACTCCCGACATGTTCTGGAGATCGAATTTGAATATTGAAACAATGTTGCAAATGTTGGAGAGACAGACAGCAAGGTCTATACAAATCTCCGCTGTTGAAAACTAAATGTTAGTCTAAAAGAAATGTGAGATGATGTTTAGATGCTTTTTATAGTGGAGATCAAGTTCATAAATTGCCTGGCTGGGCTGATGAGACAGTGGCTGGCGCAGCCAGATGGAACAGAGAATATAGGCATGTTAAAATCATAGATTTAGCCGGTGGTAACTTGTGGAATAGACACCATCTGGAATTCGGCTTTAACCAATCAGCATTCAAGATTAGGACCACCCATTGTATAACATTTAACAAACCACTCCCTAACACCTCAAGGAGTTTTAAATATTCACCATACCTTTATTCACTACATTACATTTAAGTCATTTAGCAGACGCTCTTATCCAGAGCGACTTACACTATACTATGATACCCATGGATATCCAGCCAGAATACAACAGAGTGTACAGTGCCGCATGGTCTCGTCACCTCTGACTGCATGGTGCCGTGCTTCTACACCTGCATTGCTTGCTGTTTGGGGTTTTAGGCTGGGTTTCTGTACAGCACTTTGAGATATCAGCTGATGTATGAAGGGCTATATAAATACATTTGATTTGATGAAACCTTGTTAGCCTATTAGAGGGAATATTTACAATCTAAACATTGGTTTTGACCACCCTCTGTCCATCCCTCTCCAGTTACAAGGAGATCTGGAGGAGCTGGATGAAGACGACCAATGTTATGACTTCCGGCGGGAGCGAATCACAGTGCACCGCGTGCACCTCTACTTTCTGCAGTACGAGTACACGCCAGCCGGGGATGACACAGACGTCACGCTGGTCGCACAGCTCTCCATGGACAGGTAAAAACTCACCTTATAGCTCTGACCCTACTGACCTTTGGTTTACTAGTTGTTGGGGATGTAAGCATGAATTCATTATTACGATATGGCTAATGAGGAGTGCAACTCTACAAATATGATTGTATTTAACCTTTTTCTCTATTTCTTCCTCTTCAACCTCCTCCCCCTTTTCTTCTCTACTTCCACCACTGCTTTTATTATCATAATGTAATGTCTCTGTATCTCTAACATTCTATTTTATGACATCTCTATTTATCTCAGGTTACAGATGCTGGAGGCCATATGTAAGCACTGGGAAGGACCTATCAGCCTGGCCCTGTACATGTCAGACGCTGAGGCCCAACAGTTTCTGCGTTACGCCCAGGCCTCTGAGGTGCTGAAGAACCGTAAGAACGTGGGCTACCATATCGTTTACAAGGAGGGCCAGTTCTACCCCGTCAACCTGGTGAGAAATGTGGCCCTGAGGAACGCCAACACACCCTATGTGTTCCTGGCAGACGTTGACTTCCTGCCCATGTACGGCCTCTATGATTACCTCAGGTGAGTTGTAGTTTTTCCTGAAGATGTTCCATCATAAACATAGACAGAACACTGGCTGAGATTTTTTTATATATATAGACATTTAGCAGCCATTTTAATCCAAAGCAATTTACAGACAACATACAGTTGAAGTCGCGAGTTTACATACACCGAGGTTGGAGTCATTAAAACTCGTTTTTCAACCACTCCACAAATTTCTTGTTAACAAACTATAGTTTTGGCAAGTCGGTTAGGACATCTACTTTGTGCATGATAAGTAACTTTCCCAACAATTGTTTACAGGCAGATTATTTCACTTATAATTCACTGTATCACATTTCCAGTGCGTCAGAAGTTTACATACACTAAGTTGACTGTGCCTTTAAACAGCTTGGAAAATTCCAGAAAATTATGTCATGGCTTTAGAAGCTTCTGATAGTCTAATTGACATAATTTGAGTCCATTGGAGGTGTACCTGTGGATGTATTTCAAGACCTACCAAACTCAGGGTCTCTTTGCTTGATGTAACAGTATAGCTTCCGTCCCTCTCCTCGCCCCTACCCGGGCTCAAACCAGGGACCCTCTGCACACAGATGAAGCATCACCCACGAAGCATCGTTACCCATCGCTCAACAAAAGCCCCTTGCAGAGCAAGGGGAACCACTACTTCAAGGTCTCAGAGCGAGTGACATCACAGATTGAAACTCTATTAGCGTGCACCACCGCTAAATAGCTAGCCATTTCACATCGGTTACATTGACATCATGGGAAAATCAAAAGAAAATCAGCTAAGACTTCAGAAATAAAATTGTAGACCTCCACAAGTCTGGTTCATCATTGGGAGCAATTTCCAAATGCCTGAAGGTACCACGTTCATCTGTACAAACAATAATACGCAAGTATAAACACCATGGGACCATGCAGTCGTCATACCACTCAGGAAGGAGATGCGTTCTGTCTCCTAGAGAAAAGCGAAAAGTGCAAATCAATCCCAGAACAACAGCAAAATACCTTGTAAAGATGCTGGAGGAAACAGGTATAAAAGTATCTATCCCCCACAGTAAAATGAGTCCTATATCGATATAACCTGAAAGGCCACTCAGCAAGGAAGAAGCCACTGCTCCAAAACTGCCATAGAAATGCCAGACTACGTTTTGCAACTGCGCATGGGGACAAAGATCGTACTTGTTGGAGAAATGTCCTATTGTCTGATGAAACTATTTGGCCATAGTGACCATCGTTATGTTTGGAGGAAAAAGGGGGAGGCTTGCAAGCCGAAGAACACCATCCCAACAGTGAAGCACGGGAGTGGCAGCATCATGTTGTGGGGGTGTTTTGCTGCAGGAGGTACTGGTGCACTTCACAAAATAGATGGCATCACGAGGGAGAAAATTACGTGGATATATTGAAGCTACATCTCAAGACATCAGCCAGGAAGTTAAAGCTTGGTCGTAAATGGGTCTTCGAAACGAACAAAGACTCCAAGCATACTTCCAAAGTTGTGGCAAAATGTCTAAGGACAACAAAGTCAAGGTATTGAAGTGGCCATCACAAAGCCCTGATCTCAATCCAAAAGAAATGTGTGGGCAGAACTGAAAAAGCATGTGCGAGCAAGGAGGCCTACAAACCTGACTCAGTTACACCAGCTGTCAGGAGGAATGTGCCAAAAATTCACCGCATTTATTGTGGGAAGCTTGTGGAAGGTAATTTAAAGGCAATGCTACCAAATACTAATTGAGTGTATGAATATGTCTGCCCACTGGGAATGTGATCAAAGAAATAAAAGCTGAAATAAATCATTCTCTCTATTATTATTCTGACATTTCATATTCTTAAAATAAAGTGGTGATCCAACTGACCTAAAACAGGGAATTTTTACTAGGATTAAAATGTCAGGAATTGTGAAAAACTGAGTTTAAAAGTATTTGGCTAAGGTTTATGTAAACTTCCCACTTCAATTGTATGTATGATGTTCATATATGGCCCATGTGGGAGTCGAACCCACAGCTAAGGCTGTGCAGGCTGTGGCTCTAGCTGATGTAGTTTTCAGTTTTGGTTGTAAATGAATGGTTTCTTTATCTTATCCCTGCAGAAGGTCAGTGGTCCAGTTAGACATGGCCCACACTAAGAAAGCTCTGGTTGTGCCGGCCTTTGAGACGCTGCGCTACCGCCTCTCCTTTCCCAAATCCAAAGCTGAGCTGCTCTCCATGCTGGACATGGGGACCCTCTACACCTTCAGGTACACCAGCACTAACAGCTCACCCCATTGGTCAATCTGGCTTGTTGATCAGGAGGTTTGATTGGCCCTTCTGAAATAGATTAGATAACATGGAGCATCCATCCTGATTTTGATACTATATTTAGTACATTGATTACATTGATACGTTGAAGTCATTTGATAATATTTGCAGTATCAGTCAAAAGTTTGGACACACCTACTCATTCAAGGGTTTTTCTTTATTGTTACTATTTTCTACATTGTAGAATAATAATGAAGACATAAAATCTATGAAATAACATATATGGAATCATGTATTAACCAAAAAAGCGTTTAACAAATGAAAATATAATTTATATTTGAGATTCTTCAATATGGCCACCCTTTGCCTTGATGTCAGATTTGAACACTCTCTTCTCTCAACCATCTTCACCTGGAATGCTTTTCCAACAGTGTTGAAGGAGTTACCACATATTCTGAGCACTAGTTGGCTGCTTTTCCTTCATTTATGGTAGAGTGGCCAGACAGAAGCCACTCCTCAGTAAAAGGCACGTCAGTCCGCTTGAAGTTTTTCAAAAGGCACCTAAAGGACTCTCAGACTAACCAAGATTGAACTATTTGGCCTGAATACCAAAAATTCTCAAAATCTGTTTTTGCTTTGTCGTTATGGGGTATCGTGTGTAGATTGATGAGACATTTTTTGATCTATTTTACAATTAGGCTGTAACGTAACAAAATGTTTGTTACGGTAAATGAGTGAAGAGGTGTGGAGTCAGGCGCAGAGAGCAAAAGATGTGGGAAAAACAACACGCTTTAATGTCCCGGAAACATAACATGTACAAAAATGGAAACACAAATGAACAGAAATATAAACGGACAGCGTGAAACCCAAATGCCAACAAAAATACACTCAAACAACAAAACAGACGAACAAGCCCGCACGAAACAGAAGCGGGCTGAACAGACTATATATAACCCTATCCTAACAACCAAACTAGAAACAGGTGCTACCAATTAGACAAAACTAAACGAACACACAACAACGGAGGCGATGGAATTCACTCAACATAGATGGATCTAGAATATCCCTCACCGGAACCCAGCACCTCTCCTCCGGACCGTACCCCTCCCAGTCAACGAGGTACTGCAAGCCTCTCACCCGGCGTCTCGAGTCCAGAATAGCTCGTATCTTGTACGCCGGGGACCCCTCGATGTCAAGAGGGGGTGGAGGAACCTCCGGTACCTCATTTTCCTGCATGGGACCAGCTACCACCGGCCTGAGAAGAGACACATGAAATGAGGGGTTAATACGATAATACGAAGGAAGTAGTAATCAATAACAAACCTCATTTATTCTCCTCAGGACTTTAAATGGCCCTATACACTGCGGACCCAGCTTCCGGCAGGGCAAGCGGAGAGGCAGTTTTCGGGTCGAGAGCCAGACCCTGTCCCCAGGTGCAAACACGGGGGCCTCACTGCGGTGACGGTCAGCGCTCTTCTTCTGCCTTATACTCGCTTGGTGTAATGACTCTTGGACTGCCCTCCAGGTCTCCTTAGAGCGCTGTACCCACTCCTCCACCGCAGGAGCCTCAGTCTGGCTCTGATGCCACGGTGCCAGGACCGGCTGGTACCCCAACACACACTCAAATGGTGACATGTTGGTAGAGGAGTGGCTTATTGAATTCTGGGCTATTTCTGCCCAGGGAATATATCTCGCCCACTCCCCTGGCCGGTCCTGGCAATACGACCGCAGAAACCTACCCACCTCCTGGTTAACTCTCTCCACCTGACCATTACATTTACATTTACATTTAAGTCATTTAGCAGACGCTCTTATCCAGAGCGACTTACAAATTGGTGCATTCACCTTATGACATCCAGTGGAACAGCCACTTTACAATAGTGCATCTACATATTTTAAGGGGGGAGGGGGTGAGAAGGATTACTTTATCCTATCCTAGGTATTCCTTAAAGAGGTGGGGTTTCAGGTGTCTCCGGAAGGTGGTGATTGACTCCGCTGTCCTGGCGTCGTGAGGGAGTTTGTTCCACCATTGGGGAGCCAGAGCAGCGAACAGTTTTGACTGGGCTGAGCGGGAACTGTACTTCCTCAGTGGTAGGGAGGCGAGCAGGCCAGAGGTGGATGAACGCAGTGCCCTTATTTGGGTGTAGGGCCTGATCAGAGCCTGGAGGTACTGAGGTGCCGTTCCCCTCACAGCTCCGTAGGCAAGCACCATGGTCTTGTAGCGGATGCGAGCTTCAACTGGAAGCCAGTGGAGAGAGCGGAGGAGCGGGGTGACGTGAGAGAACTTGGGAAGGTTGAACACTAGACGGGCTGCGGCGTTCTGGATGAGTTGTAGGGGTTTAATGGCACAGGCAGGGAGCCCAGCCAACAGCGAGTTGCAGTAATCCAGACGGGAGATGACAAGTGCCTGGATTAGGACCTGCGCCGCTTCCTGTGTGAGGCAGGGTCGTACTCTGCGGATGTTGTAGAGCATGAACCTACAGGAACGGGCCACCGCCTTGATGTTAGTTGAGAACGACAGGGTGTTGTCCAGGATCACGCCAAGGTTCTTAGCGCTCTGGGAGGAGGACACAATGGAGTTGTCAACCGTGATGGCGAGATCATGGAACGGGCAGTCCTTCCCCGGGAGGAAGAGCAGCTCCGTCTTGCCGAAGTTCAGCTTGAGGTGGTGATCCGTCATCCACACTGATATGTCTGCCAGACATGCAGAGATGCGATTCGCCACCTGGTCATCAGAAGGGGGAAAGGAGAAGATTAATTGTGTGTCGTCTGCATAGCAATGATAGGAGAGACCATGTGAGGTTATGACAGAGCCAAGTGACTTGGTGTATAGCGAGAATAGGAGAGGGCCTAGAACAGAGCCCTGGGGGACACCAGTGGTGAGAGCGCATGGTGAGGAGACAGATTCTCGCCACGCCACCTGGTAGGAGCGACCTGTCAGGTAGGACGCAATCCAAGCGTGGGCCACGCCGGAGATGCCCAACTCGGAGAGGGTGGAGAGGAGGATCTGATGGTTCACAGTATCGAAGGCAGCCGATAGGTCTAGAAGGATGAGAGCAGAGGAGAGAGAGTTAGCTTTAGCGGTGCGGAGCGCCTCCGTGATACAGAGAAGAGCAGTCTCAGTTGAATGACTAGTCTTGAAACCTGACTGATTTGGATCAAGAAGGTCATTCTGAGAGAGATAGCGGGAGAGCTGACCAAGGACGGCACGTTCAAGAGTTTTGGAGAGAAAAGAAAGAAGGGATACTGGTCTGTAGTTTTTGACATCGGAGGGATCGAGTGTAGGTTTTTTCAGAAGGGTGCAACTCTCGCTCTCTTGAAGACGGAAGGGACGTAGCCAGCGGTCAGGGATAAGTTGATGAGCGAGGTGAGGTAAGGGAGAAGGTCTCCGGAAATGGTCTGGAGAAGAGAGGAGGGGATAGGGTCAAGCGGGCAGGTTGTTGGGCGGCCGGCCGTCACAAGACGCGAGATTTCATCTGGAGAGAGAGGGAGAAAGAGGTCAGAGCACAGGGTAGGGCAGTGTGAGCAGAACCAGCGGTGTCGTTTGACTTAGCAAACGAGGATCGGATGTCGTCGACCTTCTTTTCAAAATGGTTGACGAAGTCATCTGCAGAGAGGGAGGAGGGGGGAGGGGGAGGAGGATTCAGGAGGGAGGAGAAGGTGGCAAAGAGCTTCCTAGGGTTAGAGGCAGATGCTTGCAATTTAGAGTGGTAGAAAGTGGCTTTAGCAGCAGAGACAGAGGAGGAAAATGTAGAGAGGAGGGAGTGAAAGGATGCCAGGTCCGCAGGGAGGCGAGTTTTCCTCCATTTCCGCTCGGCTGCCCGGAGCCCTGTTCTGTGAGCTCGCAATGAGTCGTCAAGCCACGGAGCGGGAGGGGAGGACCGAGCCGGCCTGGAAGATAGGGGACATAGAGAGTCAAAGGATGCAGAAAGGGAGGAGAGGAGGGTTGAGGAGGCAGAATCAGGAGATAGGTTGGAGAAGGTTTGAGCAGAGGGAAGAGATGATAGGATGGAAGAGGAGAGAGTAGCGGGGGAGAGAGAGCGAAGGTTGGGACGGCGCGATACCATCCGAGTAGGGGCAGTGTGGGAAGTGTTGGATGAGAGCGAGAGGGAATACAAAAATGGAAACACAAATGAACAGAAATATAAACGGACAGCGTGAAACCCAAATGCCAACAAAAATACACTCAAACAACAAAACAGACGAACAAGCCCACACGAAACAGAAGCGGGCTGAACAGACTATATATAACCCTATCCTAACAACCAAACTAGAAACAGGTGCTACCAATTAGACAAAACTAAACGAACACAGAACAACGGATCGGCGATAGCTAGTAGACCGGCGACGACGACCGCCGAGCGCCACCCGAACAAGAAGGGGAGTCACCTTCGGTAATCTTCGTGACAATGTTATGTTAAAAAGTCAAGGGTTCTGAATACTTTCCGAATGCACTGTATGCAATCTAGTTCAAAACTATTATTAACACACCTGTACACGTCTCTTTCTCCTTGCCGTCCCAGGTATCACGTCTGGACCAAGGGCCATGCTCCTACCAACTATGCCAAGTGGAGGACAGCCACCACGCCCTATAAGGTGGAGTGGGAGGCAGACTTTGAGCCCTATGTGGTGGTGAAGCGGGACTGTCCTGAGTACGACCAGCGCTTTGTTGGATTTGGCTGGAACAAGGTCTCCCATATCATGGAGCTAGATGCGCAGGTACAGTATGGAGGATAGTGGTGGGGTGTTAGAATATAATATATTTATTTTTCCTTACAGGTCACATTATCACACCACAGTACATTTGCACACACTAGGTAGACCAGTCAATCATAGCAGACAAGACGGGCAGACAAAGAGATTTAGTTCAATTCTGGATACACTTATCTGTTTATGGCTTGTTGAGAAGAAAAATGGTTGTTAAAGTTATTGTTCACATTTTATCCTCAAAGAATCTACTTCCAAATAATCTGCACATAATAACTCCTTTTAATTTAAGTTTAATTCAAAACCTCAACTCATCTTTGGAATTCAGTTAAGGTTACGCTAATGATTAGAATAGATGTGATTCTGATACCTCTGATATTAGGTTTAATGCTTTCGCTAAGTCTGGAATAATAGCTATTGTAACGGCCCATAAATCAAAGTCAAGCTGTGACCTTTCAGTGTTCAGCACCTAAGACAAACGTTTGTGACTTTGTTTCTCGAGTCTTAAATTATTTCAGTCACAGCTGGGATGGCAGAAGAGTATTAGCTACGTAGCTAAAATGCTAAAGTGTTGTACACGGACCATGTCCAATAAGCAAATAAAATAATACATTTTTCCGCTCCTTTCCCACCCCCCAGGAGTATGACCTGATGGTTCTGCCCAACGCGTTCATGATCCACATGCCACACGCACCCAGCTTCGACATCTCCAAGTTCCGCTCCAGCCCAGGCTACCGATACTGCCTGCAGACCTTAAAAGAAGAGTTCCACCAAGACCTGTCCCGGAAGTACGGCGCAGCCGCCCTCAAGTACCTTACTGCTCAGAGGAACATCTAAACCAGGACTCCCAAGGGCCACTGGGCTTCATACCTAGGGCCCGAATGGCCCCCATGCTGCTGCCTCGCAAGTCTAAAGGGGTTTGGGAATACTGGCAACTATCAGCCAATATCACTACTAAGCTTGAATAGCTTTAAAGTCTTGTAGAACATTCTAGAGATGTGTTAGCTAAACTTTCTGGGGTGGTTTGGGCTGGGATGACCCACCCAACTATGCTATAATGGGTTATGACCCAAACTGGAATAAAAACAAAGAACCAAACAGATCAGACATGACAGTGGTCACACGATATTGGGCTCACTGGGAAGACGTTTCTCTGAAAGGGATGAGAGGTTGACTGATTTAAGTCTGGGAGTAAGTGACGATTATCATGATTTGTTCTGACAATCAGGGCCTTTTCTGAGGAAAACACATTTCAAACCAATCCGTCCACATGGGATATCTGTACCTGGAACTCAAGGACAGGAATTTGGGGAAACACAGACCTGAAAGAAAAGAAAGTTGCATCTTCCCTGGTCTCTTCAAGGGAATGAGTCGGAATCACGTTCGGAGTGACCAATCGAACTGGAGAAACATTTAAGCCTTATAATTTTCCATTATATTTAATAAGATATTTAATGATATCAGTATTTTTCTCAATGTAAATGATTATCAATTAATAACAAACAAATATGGCATACATACACTATCAGTCAAAATGTTTAGAACATTTACTCATTCAAGGGTTTTTCTTTATATTTACAATTTTCTACATTGTAGAATAATACTGAAGACTGCACTTGATTGGCTCAAACACATTAAGAAGGAAAGAAATTCTACAAATGAACATAAGGCACACCTGTTAATTAAAATGCATTCCAGGTGACTACCTCATGAAGCCGGTTGAGAGAATGCCAAAAGTGTACAAAGCTGTGATATTTGAAAAATCTCAAATCTCAAATATATTATGATTTGTTTAACACTTTGTTGGTTACTACATGATTCCATAAGTGTTATTTCATAGTTGATATCTTCACTATTATTCTACAATGTAGAAAATAGTAAAAAATAAAGAAAAACCATTGAATGAGTAGGTGTGTACAAACTTTTGACTGGTACTATATATGTGTTAATTTTAATATATATTTTTTCTTCGTGCATATATTTATCCCCTTTAAGCCAAATATGAGCCCAAATTCAGCCAAAAAATACAAGTCACAACTGATTGGGACCACCGCAACCAGACCCCAATATTTTTTAAATAGCAACAAAAAAAGCACCTCGCTATAAATTAAATGGCTGCAAATAAACCGCCTGTTGAATTGTTAAAAATCACTTCTGAAATTCCATGAGCGATTGGAGTATTACCAGTGCCATGTCTAGATGAGTGATACACTGTTATGTGCCATCTACTGTAACAAACCTTGTCATTTACCGAACATTTCCCCTTTCCTTTAAAACTTCATTCCTTTTTCTATTGACCCATTCCTTGTTTTTTTTTCATAAACCATGCTGAAACCCACTCCTGTTCTCACAAACCATCCCTTCTTTCTCTAATCCTAACCCCTTCCTAAATCTCTATATGCTACTACTACTGTTTTGAACACCACACATAATCCATGGGACAACCGGGCAGTAACAAATCAACCTTTCAACCCCAATGAACCTACCACTCCAAATACCAAATATAGGTATACGCCTACAGTCACAAGAAACGGCACAAGTGTTCAAGCCTATTTGCTACTGTGATGACATTGTAATGACTGAACGGTCACATATGTCACTATGGGCTGGGCACATACCCTACATGACTACTATGGGTTAGGTACATACAGAGCTGCCATTGAATTGGCTACCAAGAGATGGATCCAGACACCACCTCCCCTGCCACCTTCCATGCCTCGCACAACCCCTGTCGACTGTTCTGATTGCAGTAAATGCTAGTGCCTTTGCTGTATTGTGTAACTGGATATTGATTGTACTGCTGTACGTTACCAATGGGGCCTGAGGATAGTCAGGCACTCTATTTATTATTGTCGACTCAAATCAATCATATTTTTCTATGTAGGGGACAAAGTGCTTTAAATAAATCTGCCCTTTTTCTACCAGTTTGTCTGAGGTTTGTCTCCATTGGAACATATGTGGAACAGATTGAAGGATATGGTATCACTTCTATGAGTGTGGAATTATATACACATGATTTATTTTCAGAGTTAATTGGTGTTAAAATATCAAGGATTCTCCCCTCATCAATGTTTCTAATGAAGACGTAATGTCTGCAATGGAATTAACTTTATGAAATCAAATAAACACACACGCACACACGCACACACACACACACGCACACACACACACACACACACACACACACACACACACACACACACACACACACACACACACACACACACACACACACACACACACACACACACACACACACACACACACACACACACACACACACACACACACACACACACAAATCAATCAAATTGTAATTCTTTGTTAGCTGTTTGTTATCTTCTGTGACATTTGTTACCAGCCTGAAAATGGAATTGTCTCTCACAGATGTATTGCTTGTCTTAAGGAAATAATCGGCCGCCAGGCAGGCAGTTTTTTTCTTTCACAAAAAAAATATAATAAAAATTGTTAAGTCAAGCATTTCTTCATATCCACTTTGCCATCTCCAATATCTTCAGAAACAACAGAGGCATGATGATAATAATCTATGAAAATAGTGATGTGTCACTCTACTGCATAAGCAATAAAAAATAAGATGTTTTCATATTACAAAAGGTGGAACGGGTCACCGAGATGATCTATTCATTGGCATTCACTCACAGAAGGCACAACTGGTCTACAAATCACCATCATCTAAGTATGACATAAATTGTTGCATACGGATCATTCAAAGATTAGTGGGAAAAAAGTCAACTAAAAATGATGTATTTATACTAAACATTTAATAAACGTATCAAAAAGACATAATTCAAGAACGTATCTGTATGCTCCTTACAAGAAAGATCAAATCTAGACGGTTGGCAACAAAATTCAGCCTAGTGTAATTTTTTTAATTATAATAATTTTTAAGTCCTATCAAACCTTTAGACTGACACATTAGGTATTCAAAGATTAGCAGAATTAAACAATGAATTATCTTCATTGATATCTCTTGACCTTTGAATGACCCTGGCATTGACAACCTGGTAGTCCTTTTTTATTTCACCTTTATTTAACCAGGTAGGCTAGTTGAGAACAAGTTCTCTGTAACGGCAATCTTCCTCCTCTTCTGAGGAAGCGTAGCGAGAAGGATTGGAGGACCAATGCGCAGCGTGGTAAGTGTCCATAACGTTTATTTTAAGACTTATAAACTGAACACTATGAAATACAAAACAATACATGTGAACATGAATGAAAACTAAACAGTACCGTGTGGCAACAACCTCTCACACGGAAACAAACACCCACAACTCAAAAGTGAAACCCAGGCTACCTAAGTATGATTCTCAATCAGAGACAACTAACGACACCTGCCTCTGATTGAGAACCATACTAGACTGAACTCAAAACCCCAACATAGAAAAACACACATAGACTGCCCACCCCATCTCACGCCCTGTCCATACTAGATGAATACAGAACAAAGGAAATAAAGGTCAGAATGTGACATTCTCATTTGCAACTGTGACCTGGCCAAGATAAAGCATAGCAATTTGACACATACAACACAGAGTTACACAAGGAATAAACAAAACATAATCAATAACACAGTGGAACAAAAGATAACAAAAAGTAAATATACAGTGAGTGCAAATGAAAACATCAGAGGTGTATTTGGAGGGCGAGTTAGTTAGGATGACATCTATAAGGGTGCCCATGTTTACAAATTTGGAGTTGTACCTGGTATGTTCATTGATAATTTGTGTGAGTTTGAGGGCATCAAGCTTGGATTGTAGGATGGCCGGGGTGTTAAGCATGTCCCAGTTTAGGTCACCTAGTGGCATGAGCTCAGAAGAAAGATGGGGGGCAATCAATTCACATATGGTATTGAGGGCACAGCTGGGGGCAGAGGGAGGTCTGTAGCAAGCAGCAACAATGAGAGACTGTGGGAGTGAGAATTCTTAGAAGTAGAAGCTCGAATTGTTTGGGTACAGACTTGGATAGTAATAAAGAACATCTTTGCAGTACATTGCAACACCGCCCCCTTTGGCAGTTCTATCTTGGTGTGGAAAATGTTATAGTTAGCAATGGAGATTTCAGGGTTTTTGGTGGTTTTCCTAAGCCAGGATTCAGACACGGCTAAGACATCCGGGTTGGCAGAGTGTGCTAAAGCAGTGAGTAGAACAAACTTAGGAAGTAGGCATCTAATGTTAACATGCATGAACCAAAGGCTTTTAAGGTTACAGAAGTCAACAAATGAGAGCATCTGGGGAGTGGGAGTGGAGCTAGGCACTGCAGGAGCTGGATTAACATCTACATCACCAGAGGAACAGAGGAGAAGTAGGATAAGGGTACGGCTAAATGCTATACGAACTGGCCGTCTAGCACGTTCGGAACAGAGAGTTAAAGGAGTAGGTTTCTGGGCACAATAGCATAGATTCAAGGCATAGTGTACAGACAAAGGTAAGGTAGGATGTGAGTACTTTGGAGGTAAACCTAGGCAATGAGTAATGATGAGAGAGACATAATCTCTAGAGATGTTTAAACCAGGTGATGTCATCGCACATGTAGGAGGTGGAACAACATGGTTGGTTAAGGCATATTGAGCAGGGCTAGAGGCTCTACAGTGAAATAAGACAGTAATCACTAACCAGGACAGTAATGGACGAGGCATATTGATATTAGAGAGAGGCATGCGTAGCCAAGTGAACATATGGGTCCAGTGAGTGGTTGGGCTGACTGGGGACACGGCGATTCAGACAGTTAGCAGGCCGATGCTAACACGCTGACAGTTAGTAGGCCGGGGTTAAACAAGCTAGTGATAACCATCTCAAGACTCATTTGACCTCTCAACATATACAGGGTGAAGTTGTTCTGAAGTTTTTCTGAGACGGTTGGAGGGAAGTGATTTAGTCCATCGCGAATAGATGTGATGCTTCTTTCAAAATGAATTAAACGCTTTATGTAAACCCTCATGACACTTTGTAGGACAAATTTACACCACCCTCACTTTCTCCTTCCCTTCATCCATCTGTGCTTCCTTTCCTTCCTCCCCCTCTCTTATCTGCCTGCTAATAATGGAGTAATTGCTGGATGTGGTCCTTTATGACATTATGACTCATCTTGTCAACTGCACACATTAGACGGGTCTGACACAAGCACTATTAACATAACAGGAAGTCACATTAGACCAACCACATAGAGGCTTACTGGAAGCTTCTCAATAGGAGAGGCAGCAACATGAAGCTACAAAAATCCAGCAGAGGAATGCACTCTTGCTTTACTTTTAATTTCAGATAGTTGTTTATGAAAATGCGGACACTGTGTTTTGTTGTGCAAGCCTTTTCTAAAGTTGTGATTTATGAATGGCTGGCAAAATTGGTTTGTTTCTCGTTATGAAATGCTCGACGTGGAAGAACAGAGGTGAGCTGTAGAGTTATTTTTACCGATGTTTGTTTAGGCTCTTGTGTTTGTTCCATTTGCTTTGCAGAAGCTTAAACCGTGCAGTGTGCTAGGCTAGATATATTTAGAAAGACTTGAACCTTTGTGCTCCAAACAGAAAACAATCTGAGTTAAACAACAGTTTCTAAGATCGCCTATCAATGTACAAAGAGAAGAAAATTATTCAAAGTTTTCCAAATGAGTTGGGTGATGTGATCAATGATGTTCTGTTTTATATATTGTTTCACAATGTTTCCAAAAAATAAATGGCTCAACAATTGCGTTAACTGTAAACTTGGAAAATCCACAGGGTAGGCAAAAAAATTCAGCAGGGCAATTTTAATTATAACAATTTTTACACTTCAAATTGATCTCAAATAAGCCAAAAATAGATAAAAAATAAATAATAATTTCATACCTGGTTTACATTGAGACATGATCATATATATGTCTCTATTTTTATTTTTGGAAATACTTGGGAACAGATTTTATAAATTCTTTTTTTTCTGTATTCCTGTTGATTTTAGTCTTTTTTTTAAACTAAAAACTCCATATATATACAGTTGAAGTCGGAAGTTTACATTCACCTCAGCCAAGTACATTTAAACTCAGTTTTTCAAAATTCCTGACATTTAACGCTAATAAAAATTCTTAGTATTTGGTATCATTGCCGTCAAATTGTTCCCACAATAAGACACCATGTGTCTCCATGACCTGCAGACATTCCCCCAGCTCTCTCTCTCTCTCTCTCTCTCTCTCTCTCTCTCTCTCTCTCTCTCTCTCTCTCTCTCTCTCTCTCTCTCTCTCTCTCTCTCTCTCTCTCTCTCTCTCTCTCTCTCTCTCTCTCTCTCTCTCATATATCCAGGTTTCCTGGTCTGAGTTTGCTCTTGGGTTCCCCTGTTTTGGACCATTCCTCCTCTGTGTACGCCGAGGAACATAAAACTTTCCACCCTCTCCACTACTGTCCCGTCGATGTGGACAGGGGGCTGCTCCCTTTGCTGTTTCCTGAAGTCCACAATCATCTCCTTTGTTTTGCTGACATTGAGTTTGAGGTTACTTTCCTGACACCACACTCCGAGGGCCCTCACCTCCTCCCTGTAGGCTGTGTCGTCATGGTTGGTAATCCAGCCTACCACTGTACTATCGTCTGCAAACTTGATGATTGAGTTGGAGGCGTGCATGGCCACGCAGTCGTGGGTGAACAGGGAGTACAGGAGAGGGCTGAGAACACACCCTTATGGGGCCCCAGTGTTGAGGATCAGCGTGGTGGAGATGTTGTTACCTACCCTCACCACCTGGGGGCGGCCCGTCAGGAAGTCCAGGACACAGTTGCACAGGGTGGGGTCGAGACCCAGGGGCTTGAGCTTAATGATGAGTTTGAAGGATACATGGTATTAAATTCTGAGCTGCAGTCGATGAACAGCATTTTTACATAGGTATTCCTCTTGTCCAGATGGGTTAGGGCAGTGTGCAGTGTGATTGCGATTGAGTCGTCTGTGGACCTATTGGGGCGGTAAGCAAATTGGAGTGGGTCTAGGGTGTCAGGTAGGGTGAAGGTGACTAGTCTCTCAAAGCACTTCATGATGACGGAAGTGAGTGCTACAGGGCGATAGTCATTTAGCTCAATTACCTTAGCTTTCTTGGGAACAGGAACAATGGTGGCCCTCTTGAAGCATGTGGGAACAGCAGACTGGAATAAGGATTGATTGAATATGTCCGTAAACAAACCAGGCAACTGGTCTGCGCATGCTCTAAGGACGCGGCTGGGGATGGCGTCTGGGCCTGAAACCTTGTGAGGATTTAACACGTTTAAATGTTGGCTGCAGTGAAGGATAGCCCACAGGTTTTGGTAGCGGGCCATGTCAGTGGCACTGTATTGTCCTCAACGTGAGCAAAGAAGTTGTTTAGTCTGTCTGGGAGCAAGACATTGTGGTCTGCGACGGGGCTGGTTCTTCTTTTGTAGTCCGTGATTGACTGTAGACCCTGCCACATATCTCGTGTCTGAGCCATTGAATTGCGACTCTACTTTGTCTCTATACAGATGCTTAGCTTGTTTGATTGCCTTGCAGAGAAAATAGCCACCCTGTTTTTTTGGGTCATGTTTCCTGTCACCTTGCCCTGATTAAATGCAGTGTTTGGCGCTTTCAGCTTTGCACGAATGCTGGCATCAATCCACAGTTTCTGATTGGGAAATGTTTTAATAGATGCTGTGGGTACAACATCACTGATGCACTTGCTAATAAACTCGCTCCGAATCAGCGTATTCATCAATGTTGTTTTTTGACGCTATGCGGAGCATATCCCAGTCCACGTGATCAAAGCAATCTTGATGCGTGGAATCCGATTGGTCGGACCACAGTTGAACAGACCTGAGCACGGGCGCTTCCTGTTTTATTTCTGTCTATAGGCTGGGAGCAACAAAATTGAGTCTTGGTCAGCTTTTCCAAATGGAGGACGGGGGAGGGCCTTATATGCGCCGCAGAAGTTTGAATGACAATTATCCAGGGTTTTGCCAGGCCGGGTTGCACAATCAATATGCTGATAGAATTTAGGTTGCCTTGTTTTCAGATTAATCCCCAGCTAAAATAAATGCAGCCTCAGGATATGTGGTTTTCAGTTTAGAGTCAAATGAAGTCCTTTCAGGGCCTTAGATGTGTCTGCTTGGGGGGGAATATACACGACTGTGATTATGATCGAAGAGAATTCTCTTGGTAGATATTGCGGTCGGCATTTGATTGTGAGGAATTCTTGGTCAGGTGAACAAAATGACTTGAGTTCCTGTATGTTGTTATGATCACACCACGTCTCGTTAATCATAAGGCATACACCCCCACCCTTCTTCTTACCAGAGAGATGCTTGTTTCTGTTGGCGCGATGCGTGAAGAAACCAGGTGACTGTACCAACTCTGATAGCATGTCTCAAGTGAGCCATGTTTCTGTGAAACAAAGAACGTTACAGTCTCTGACGTCTCTCTGGAAGGCAACCCTTGCTCGGATTTCGTCTACCTTGTTGTCAAGAGACTGGACATTGGCGAGTAGTATGCTCGGGAGCGGTGCACGACGTGCCCGTCTACGGAGCCTGACCAGAAGACGGCTCCGTCTGCCCCTTCTACGGCGCCGTTGTTTTGGGTCGCCGGTTGGTATCCGATCCATTGTCCTGAGTGGTGGGCCAAACAGAGGATCCGCTTCAGGAAAGTCGTATTCCTGGTCGTAATGTTGGTGAGTTGACGTTGCTCTTATATCCATTAGTTCCTCCGGACTGTATGTAATAAAACCTAAGATTTCCTGGGGTAAGAAATAACACATCAAAAAACAAAATACTGCATAGTTTCCTAGGGACGTGAAGCGAGGCGGCCACCCTACCGTTCCTTGACTTCGGCGATGTCATTTACAAAATAGCCTCCAACACTCTACTCAACAAATTGGATGCAGTCTATCACAGTGCCATCCATTTTGTCACCAAAGCCCCATATACTATCCAACACTGCGACCTGTATGCTCTCGTTGGCTGGCCCTCGCTTCATACTTGTCGCCACAGGCTCCAGGTCATCTACAAGTCTCTGCCAGGTAACGCCCCGCCGTATCTCAGCTCACTGGTCACCATAGCAGCACCCACCCGTAGCACGCGCTCCAGCAGGTATATCTCACTGGTCACCCCCAAAGCTCACAGATCACTGCAACTGTACATAGCCCATCTGGAAATAGCCCATCCAACTACCTCATCCCCATACTGTATGTATGTATTTATCTTTCTCCTTTGCACCCCAGTATCTCTACTTGCACATTCATCTTCTGCACATTCTACCATTCCAGTGTTTAATTGCTATATTGTGATTACTTTGCCACCATGGCCTATTTATTGCCTTACCTCCCTTATTCTACCTCATTTGCGCATGCTGTATATAGACTTTTTGTACTTTTTGTGCTTTGCTTTATCTTGGCCAGGTCGTAGTTGCAAATGAGAACTTGTTCTCAACTAGCCTACCTGATTAAATAACGGTGAATTACTTTTTTTTTACTCATCCCAAATCATTTGAATTGGGTTGAGGTCGGGTGATTGTGGAGGCCAGGTCATCTGACGCAGCACTCCATCATTCTCCTTCTTGGTCAAATAGACCTTACACAGCCTGGAAGTGTGTTTTAGGTAATTGTCCATTTGAAAAACAAATGACAGGCCCACTAAGCGAAAACCAGATGGGAATCGTTGCAGAATGCTGTGGTAGACATGATGGTTAAGTGTGCCTTGAATTCAAAATAAATCACTGACAGTGTCAGCGGCAAAGCACCCCCACACCCTCACACCTCCTCCTCCATGCTTCACAGTGGGAACACATGTGGAAATCATCTATTCACCTACTCTGCGTCTCACAAAGACAAGGCGGTTGGAACCAAAAATCTCAAATTTTGACTCATCAGACCAAAGAACAGATTTCCCCTGGTCTAATGTTCAGTGCTCGTGTTTCTTGGCCCAAGCAATCCTCTTCTTATTATTGGTGTCCTTTAGTAGTGGTTTCTTTTCAGCAGTTTGACCATGAAGGAGTCTCCTCTGAACAGTTGATGTTGAGATATGTCTGTAACTTGAACTCTGTGAAGCATTTATTTGAGCTGCAATCTGAGGTGCAGTTAATTGCCGATTTGTGAGGCAGGTAACTCTAATGAACTTATCCTCTGCAGCAGAGGTAACTCTGAGCCTTCCGTTCCTGTGGCGGTCCTCATGAGAGCCAGTTTAATCATAGCGCTTGATGGTTTTTGCGACTGCACATGAAGAAACATTCAGTCCTTGAAATTTTCCAGATTGACTGACCTTCATGTCTTAACCTCTCTAGGGTATGTGGGATGCTAGCGTCCCATCTGACCAACATCCAGTGAGGTTGCAGAGTGCCAGATTCAATTACAGAAATGCTCATTATAAAAAATCTGAAAGCAATTTTTTAACATAGGTTTAAAGATGAACTTCTTGTTAAAACTTCGAACTTCTTTTGCATTTCAAAGCTGAAAAAAAGATAGAAGACAATACAAAAAAAACGTGTCTATCAGATTTAATGTGTTATTCTCTTACATTAATTTCACATCTTCCTTTTAAATGGTATCAAGAATGTGCATATTCTTGCTGAAGGTCCTGAGCGACAGTCAATTAGATTTGATCCTTAAAACCTGTTAGGGATAGGGGGCAGCATTTTCACTTTTGGATAAATAGTGTGCCCAATTTCAACTTCCTGCTATTCATGCCAACAATATAAGATATGCATATCATTCATAGATGTGGATATAAAACACACTGAAGTTTCTAAAACCGTTTGAATCATATCTGTGAGTTTAACAGAACTCATGTAGCAGGCAAAATCCTGAGGACTAACTGTTCAGAATTTTTATTTTTCATCTCGCTTCCCTATTTTGTCTTTGCCATTGGAAATTTAATAGAAATGTACTTTCAGTTCCTACATCCTTCACACGATGTCGCCAGTGTTTGAAATATGGCTGAGGTTATTTCTTTGTCTTAGCAAGAAGTAGGTCAACTCGGTACAGGGGACCCTTTTGTGAGGTGCACAAGATGTGTAAAGCAGAGCTTTTTCCTTTTCGTTGATGTATTGAATACAGATTGCCCCGTCTACAATTTGATCGATTATTAACGTTTTAAAATACCCAACGTTGTATTACAAAAGTAGTTTGAAATATTTTGACCAAGTTTATAGGTAACTTTTGAAATATTTTGTAGTGAATTTGCGTTTTTCTAAGCAGTTTTTTTTCTGGATCAAAACGGGCTTTATAAATGGACATTTTCGACATATATGGACCGAATTAATCGTACAAAATGACCAATTGTAATGTTTATGGGACATATTGGAGTGCCAACAAAAGAAGCTCGTCAAAGGTAATGCATGATTTATATTTTATTTCAGCGTTTTGTGTAGCGCCTGCTATGCTAGCTCTTTTGTTTACTACTGATTCAGTTGGGTGCAGGCTATCAGATAATAGCTTCTTATGCTTTCGCCGAAAAACATTTTTAAAATCGACATGTTGGCTGGATTCACAACGCATGTAGCTTTACTTGAGTATCTTACATGTGTAATTTAATAAAAGTTAGAATTTTATAGCGTTTTATTTGAATCTGGCGCTCTGCATTTCCCCCAGGCAATTGGACAGTTGAGACACTAGTGTCTCCCTATCCTTAAGAAGTTTTAAACCAACCACTCTAGGCCGTCATTGAAAAGAATAATTTCTTCTTAACTGACTTGCCTAGTTAAATAAAGGTAAAATAAAAAAATAAAAAATGGTGGCAATCAGAAGACATTAATTTACTCAGAAAATGTTCCTTTTATTCAATGAAGTCTCTTTATATCCAAAACCTTCGTTTTGTTACCGCATTTTCTTCAGTAATCCACAGGCTCAAACTTAGTGAAAACAATCCGACAAAAAAATCTAAATTGTATCCATAAAGTTCATAGAATCATGTCAAACGATGTTTCTATTCAATCCTCAGGTTGTTTTTTAGCCTAAATGATCTATAATATTTCAACCGGACAATAACGTCGTCAATATAAAAGGTAAACAAGAATTGCACATGCGCCTGACAAAACTATTTGACACGTTAGGGTCCACTCGTTCAGACTGGTCTTACTCCCTCAATTTTCAGAATACAAGCCTGAAACGATTTCTAAAGACTGTTGACATCTAGTGGAAGGCATAGGAAATGCAAATGGAGTCCTAAGACAATGGATACTGTAATGGCATTGAATAAAAAACTACAAAACCAAAAAAGAAAAAATACTTCCTGAATGGATTTCTCTTAGGTTTTCACCTGCCAAATCAGTTATGTTATACTCACAGACACTATGTTAACAGTTTTGGAAACTTTAGAGTGTTTCCTATCCAAATCTACCAGTTATATGCATATTATATATTCTGGGCCTGAGTAGCAGGCTGTTTAATTTAGGCATGCTTTTCATCCAAAATTCCAAATGCTGCCCCCTACCCTAGAGAGGTTAAAGTAATGATGGATTGTCAATTGTCTTTGCTTATTTGAGCTGCTATTGCCAGAATATGGACTTGGTCTTTTACCAAATAGGGCTTCTGTATACCTGTATAGCTTATCACAAAACAACTGATTGGCTCAAATGCATTAAGAAGGAAAGAAATTTCACAACTTAACTTTTAATAAGGCACACCTGTTAATTGTTAAGCATTCCAAGTTACCACCTCATGAAGCTAATTGAGAGAGTGTGCAAAAGTGTGCAAAGCAATCATCAAGGAAAACGGTGGCTACTTTGAAGAATCTCAACTATAAAATATATTTAAATTAGTTTAAAACCTCTTAAAACCTCTCTGGGATAGGGGGGAAGCAAATGTCCCACTTGGCCAATTGCCAGGGAAAATGCAGAGCGCCAGATTCAAATAAAATACTATAAAATTCAAACTTTCATTAAAACACACATGTAAGATACCAAATTAAAGCTATACTCGTTGTGAATCCAGCCAACATGTGAGATTTTATAAAGGCTTTTCGGCGAAAGCATAAGAAGCTATTATCTGATGACAGCATAACAGTAAACAAAGAGAGAAATAATATTTCAACCCTGCAGGCGCTACACAAAACGCTGAAATAAAATATAAAACATGCATTACCTTTGACGAGCTTCTTTTGTTGGCACATATGTCCCATAAACATCACAATTGTTCCTTTTGTTAGATTAATTCCATCCATATATCCAAAACATTTCAAAAGTTGCCTATAAACTTTGCCAAAATATTTCAAACTACTTTTGTAATAAAACTTTAGTTTTTTAAAAACGTTAATAATCAATCAAATTGTAGACGGGGCTATCTGTGTTCAATACAGGAAGTAAACAAACCATGCTCCTTTTTACGTATTGCGCAACTCTCAATAGTGTAACTGTTATGCAGGTGAATGAGGACCCAAAAGCGACTTGGCGAAAACAGAGTCTTTAATCCAGTAAAGTAAATTTACAATCATAAGGCATAATTCCACTCGTAATGACGAGAACAGACTGGAGACTCGATCAAGAACTGCAGGTTGCCTCGGGAAGGCACTTGAACGTAGCAGACTCAGACACCTGCTCACCACGCAGCATCTGAGGGAAACACGACACGACAGGGCGATACACAGACACAGCACGGTGAACAATAGACAAGGATCCGACAGGGCAGAAACGGAAAACAAGGGGAGAAATAGGGACTCTAATCAGGGAAAAGGATAGGGAACAGGTGTGGGAAGACTAAATGATTGATTAGGGGAATAGGAACAGCTGGGAGCAGGAACGGAACGATAGAGAGAAGAGAGAGAGGAAGGGAGAGAGAAAAAAGGGGAACAAACCTAAAAAAGACCAGCAGGGGAAAATGAACAGAGGGAAAAGCAAAATGACAAGACAATCTAAGACAAAACATGACAGTACCCCCCACTCACCGGCGCCACCTGGCGCACTCGAGGAGGAATCCTGGCGGCAACGGAGGAAATCATCAATAAGTGAACGGTCCAGCACGTCCCGAGACGGAACCCAACTCCTCTCCTCAGGACCGTAACCCTCCCAATCCACTAAGTATTGGTGACCCGTCCCCGAGAACGCATGTCCATGATCCTACGTACCTTGTAAATAGGTGCGCTCTCGACAAGGACGGGAGGGGGAGGGAAGACGAACAGGGTGCGAAGAAAGGGCTTGACACAGGAGACATGGAAGACAGGATGGACGCGACGAAGATGTCGCGGAAGAAGCAGTCGCACAGCGACAGGATTGACGACCTGGGAGACACGGAACGGACCAATGAACCGCGGAGTCAACTTACGAGAAGCTGTCGTAAGAGGAAGGTTGCGAGTGGAAAGCCACACTCTCTGGCCGCAACAATACCTTGGACTCTTAATCCTGCGTTTATTGGCGGCTCTCACAGTCTGTGCCCTGTAACGGCAAAGTGCAGACCTCACCCTCCTCCAGGTGCGCTCACAACGTTGGACAAACGCTTGAGCGGAGGGAACGCTGGACTCGGCAAGCTGGGATGAGAACAGAGGAGGCTGGTAACCCAGACTACTCTGAAACGGAGATAACCCGGTAGCAGACGAAGGAAGCGAGTTGTGAGCGTATTCTGCCCAGGGAGCTGTTCTGCCCAAGACGCAGGGTTTCTGAAAGAAAGGCTGCGTAGTATGCGACCAATCGTCTGATTGGCCCTCTCTGCTTGACCGTTAGACTGGGGATGAAACCCGGAAGAGAGACTGACGGACGCACCAATCAAACGACAGAACTCCCTCCAAAACTGTGACGTGAATTGCGGGCCTCTGTCTGAAACGGCGTCTAACGGGAGGCCATGAATTCTGAACACATTCTCGATGATGATTTGTGCCGTCTCCTTAGCGGAAGGAAGTTTAGCGAGGGGAATGAAATGTGCCGCCTTAGAGAACCTATCGACAACCGTAAGAATCACAGTCTTCCCCGCAGACAAAGGCAGACCGGTAATGAAGTCTAGGGCGATGTGAGACCATGGTCGAGAAGGAATGGGAGCGGTCTGAGATGACCGGCAGGAGGAGAGTTACCCGACTTAGTCTGCGCGCAGTCCGAACAAGCAGCCACGAAGCGGCGCGTGTCACGCTCCTGAGTCGGCCACCAAAGCGCTGGCGAATAGACGCAAGAGTGCCTCGAACACCGGGATGACCAGCTAACTTGGCAGAGTGAGCCCACTGAAGAACAGCCAGACGAGTGGAAACAGGAACGAAAAGGAGGTTACTAGGACAAGCGCGCGGCGACGCAGTGTGCGTGAGTGCTTGCTTAACCTGTCTTTCAATTCCCCAGACTGTCAACCCGACAACACGCCCATAAGGAAGAATCCCCTCGGGATCAGTAGAAGCCACAGAAGAACTAAACAGACGGGATAAGGCATCAGGCTTGGTGTTTTGCTACCCGGACGGTAAGAAATCACAAACTCGAAACGAGCGAAAAACAACGCCCAACGAGCTTGACGGGCATTAAGTCGTTTGGCAGAACGGATGTACTCAAGGTTCTTATGGTCTGTCCAAACGACAAAAGGAACGGTCGCCCCCTCCAACCACTGTCGCCATTCGACTAGGGCTAAGCGGATGGCGAGCAGTTCGCGGTTACCCACATCATAGTTGCGTTCAGATGGCGACAGGCGATGAGAAAAATAAGCGCAAGGATGAACCTTATCGTCAGACTGGAAGCGCTGGGATAGAATGGCTCCCACGCCTACCTCTGAAGCGTCAACCTCGACAATGAATTGTCTAGTGACGTCAGGAGTAACGAGGATAGGAGCGGACGTAAAACGTTCTTTTAGAAGATCAAAAGCTCCCTGGGCGGAACCGGACCACTTAAAACACGTCTTGACAGAAGTAAGAGCTGTGAGAGGGGCAGCAACTTGACCGAAATTACGAATGAAACGCCGATAGAAATTAGCGAAACCTAAAAAGCGCTGCAACTCGACACGTGACCTTGGAACGGGCCAATCACTGACAGCTTGGACCTTAGCGGAATCCATCTGAATGCCTTCAGCGGAAATAACGGAACCGAGAAAAGTAACGGAGGAGACATGAAAAGAGCACTTCTCAGCCTTCACGTAGAGACAATTCTCTAAAAGGCGCTGTAGAACACGTCAAACGTGCTGAACATGAATCTCGAGTGACGGTGAAAAAATCAAGATATCGTCAAGATAGACAAAAACAAAGATGTTCAGCATGTCTCTCAGAACATCATTAACTAATGCGTGAAAAACAGCTGGCGCATTGGCGAGACCAAACGGCAGAACCCGGTACTCAAAATGCCCTAACGGAGTGTTAAACGCCGT
Source organism: Oncorhynchus gorbuscha (assembly GCF_021184085.1). Lineage (NCBI taxonomy): Eukaryota > Metazoa > Chordata > Actinopteri > Salmoniformes > Salmonidae > Oncorhynchus > Oncorhynchus gorbuscha. Next base: position 29,426,222 of record NC_060176.1, on the reverse strand, counting down.
TTTCCACTCGTCCCCCTCTCTGATGCGCACGAGATGGTAAGCGTTACGAAGGTCCAACTTAGTAAAGCACCTGGCTCCCTGCAGAATCTCGAAGGCTGATGACATAAGGAAGCGGATAACGATTCTTAACCGTTATGTCATTCAGCCCTCGATAATCACGCAGGGGCGCAGAGTACCGTCCTTCTTCTTAACAAAAAAGAACCCCGCCCCGGCCGGAGAGGAAGAAGGCACTATGGTACCGGCGTCAAGAGACACAGATAAATAATCCTCGAGAGCCTTACGTTCGGGAGCCGACAGAGAGTATAGTCTACCCCGAGAGGAGTGGTCCCCGGAAGGAGATCAATACTACAATCATACGACCGGTGAGGAGGAAGGGAGTTGGCTCGGGACCGACTGAAGACCGTGCGCAGATCATGATATTCCTCCGGCACTCCTGTCAAATCGCCAGGTTCCTCCTGAGAAGTGGGGACAGAAGAAATGGGAGGGATGGCAGACATTAAACACTTCACATGACAAGAAACGTTCCAGGATAGGATAGAATTACTAGACCAATTAATAGAAGGATTATGACATACTAGCCAGGGATGACCCAAAACAACAGGTGTAAAAGGTGAGCAGAAAATCAAAAAGAAATAGTCTCACTGTGGTTACCAGATACTGTGAGAGTTAAAGGTAGTGTCTCAAATCTGATACTGGGAAGATGACTACCATCTAAGGCAAACATGGGCGTAGGCTTGTCTAACTGTCTGAAAGGAATGTCATGTTTCCGAGCCCATGCTTCGTCCATGAAACAACCCTCAGCCCCAGAGTCAATCAAGGCACTGCATGTAGCACCCGAACCGGTCCAGCGTAGATGGACCGACATATAGTACAGGATCTAGATGAAGAGACCTGAGTAGTAGCGCTGACCAGTAGCCCTCCGCTTACTGATGAGCTCTGGCCTTTTACTGGACATGAATTGACAAAATGTCCATCAAATCCGCAATAGAGGCACAGGCGGTTGGTGATCCTCCGTTCCCTCTCCTTGGTCGAGATGCGAATACCTCCCAGCTGCATGGGCTCAGTCTCTGAGCCAGAGGAGGGAGATGGTTGCGATGCGGAGCAGGGAAACACCGTTGGCGAGCTCTCTTCCACGAGCTTGGTGACGAAGATCTACCCGTCGTTCTATGCGGATGGTGAGAGCAATCAAAGAGTCCACACTGGAAGGAACCTCCCGAGAGAGAATCTCATCCTTGACCACTGCGTGGAGTCCCTCCAGAAAACGAGCGAGCAGCGCCGGCTCGTTCCAGTCACTAGAGGCAGCAAGAGTGCGAAACTCTATAGAGTAATCCGTTATGGATCGATCACCTTGGCATAGGGAAGCCAGGGCCCTAGAAGTCTCCCTACCAAAAACTGAACGGTCAAAAACCCGAATCATCTCCTCTTTAAAGTTCTGGTAATTGTTTGAACAATCAGCCCTTGCCTCCCAGATAGCTGTGCCCCACTCTCGAGCCCGGCCAGTAAGGAGTGAAATTACGTAAGCAACCCGAGCTCTCGCTAGAGTATGTGTTGGGTTGGAGAGAGAACACAATATCACACTGGGTGAGAAAGGAGCGGCACTCCGTGGGCTGCCCGGAGTAGCAAGGTGGGTTATTAACCCTAGGTTCCGGAGGCTCGGCAGGCCAGGAAGTAACAGGTGGCACGAGACGAAGACTCTGGAACTGTCCAGAGAGGTCGGAAACCTGAGCGGCCAGGTTCTCCACGGCATGGCGAGCAGCAGACAATTCCTGCTCGTGTCTGCCGAGCATGGCTCCTTGGATCTCGACGGCAGTGTTACGAGCATCTGTAGTCGCTGGGTCCATTCTTTGGTCGGATCCTTCTGTTATGCAGGTGAATGAGGACCCAAAAGCGACTTGGCGAAAACAGAGTCTTTAATCCAGTAAAGTAAATTTACAATCATAAGGCATAATTCCACTCGTAATGACGAGAACAGACTGGAGACTCGATCAAGAACTGCAGGTTGCCTCGGGAAGGCACTTGAACGTAGCAGACTCAGACACCTGCTCACCACGCAGCATCTGAGGGAAACACGACACGACAGGGCGATACACAGACACAGCACGGTGAACAATAGACAAGGATCCGACAGGGCAGAAACGGAAAACAAGGGGAGAAATAGGGACTCTAATCAGGGAAAAGGATAGGGAACAGGTGTGGGAAGACTAAATGATTGATTAGGAGAATAGGAACAGCTGGGAGCAGGAACGGAACGATAGAGAGAAGAGAGAGAGGAAGGGAGAGAGAAAAAGGGGAACGAACCTAAAAAGACCAGCAGGGGGAAAATGAACAGAGGGAAAAGCAAAATGACAAGACAATCTAAGACAAAACATGACAGTAACGTTGTTCCAGCATGTGCTTCCCCTTTGTTGCACAAATGAATAACCTCAACCAAATTCCAAAGACTTGTGACATCCAGTGGAAGCAGTAGGAACTGAAAACAGGTTCCTATGAAATATCCCTTGGCAAAGACAATTTCAGGGAACAGTCAGAGGCAAAAAACAAAACAATTCTGAACAGTTAGTCCTCTGGGTTTTGCTTGCTACATAAGTTCTGTTATACTCACAGACATGATTCAAACTTTTAGAAACTTCAGAGTGTTTTCCATCCACATCTACTGATAATAGGCATATCTTATATTCCTGGCATAAGTAGCAGGAAGTTGAAATTGGGCAAACTATTTATCCAAAAGTGAAAATGCTGCCCCCTATACCTTAAGAGGTTCATCTTTAAACCAATGTATAACACTTGTATGTTTTATGAATTTTTATAATGAGTGAATTTGGCGCTCTGCAATTTCACTGGATGTTGGCCAGGTAGGATGCTAGCGTCCCACATAACTTAGTGAGGTTTTAAGACACTAGCAGCTTACAGAAGGTAAGCAATTAAGGTCACAGATATGACAACTTAGGACACTAAAGAGGCCTTTCTACTGACTCTGAAAAACACCAATAGAAAGATGCCCAGGGTCCCTGCTCATCTGCTTGAACGTGCTTTAGGCATGCTGCATGAAGGCAAGAGGACTGTAGATGTGGCCCGGGCAATAGATTGCAATGTCCGTACTGTGAGATGACTAAAACAGAGCTACATGAAGACAGGACGAACAGCTGATCGTCCTCACAGTGGCAGACCACGTGTAACAACACCTGCACAGGATTGGTACATCCGAACATCACACCTGCGGGACAGGTACAGGATGGCAACAACAACTGCCCGAGTTACACCAGGAATGCACAATCCCTCCATCAGTGCTCAAACTGTCCGCAATAAGCTGAGAGAGGCTGGACTGAGGGCTTGTAGGCCTGTTGTAAAGAAGGTCCTCACCAGACGTCACCGGCAACAACGTTGCCTATGGGCACGTTTTTCATTGAAGGAATGAGCATTACACCGCGCCCTGTACTCCGGAGCGGGATCAATTTGGAGGTGGAGATTCCATCATGGTCTGGGGCGGTGTGTCACCGCATTTTCAGACTGAGCTTGCTGTCATTGCAGGCAATCTCAATGCTGTATGTTACAGGGAAGACATCCTCCTCCCTCATGTGGTACGCTTCCTGCCGGCTCATCCTGACATGACCCTCCATCATGACAATGCCACCAGCCATACTGCTCGTTCTGTGCATGATTTCCTGCAAGACAGGAATGTCAGTGTTCTGCCATGGCCAGGGAAGAGCCCCGATCTCAATCCCATTGAGCACATCTCACTTGCGGAACGGTTTTGTCCCAGTTGGCCACCTGTTGTCAACCCCTTATACAGCATGATTACTCTCTCTTGATGTCATTTTCTTCCACAGTGCTGGCAAACAGTCCTTGACAGACAGTAAACTGGGTGGGATGCCAAGGAGTGCTGGAGATAGACCCATCAGGGGACAGAATGGGTGGCAGCGGTCTCAATACTGGTGTCAGCAGTGGGATCGATGTCCTACCTCCGAGTCACCAAATAAAAATGAACTCCCATGATCACCCCCTCCACACTACTCTTCCACCTCTGCCTCCACTGAATCAATGGCAATAACCACTCCCTTTATTTATTTTCTCCTCTGCCCAGTCAATATAGAGTCCCTTAACAATTCATCCCTCTCTGCTGTGATTGTGCCTCCCGGTCGTGGGAATAAAAATATATCTTTCATAATTTAAGGTCTTTATTGTCCCGCCCTATAGTGATACTCTTATGGAGCAGACTATTTGTTTACTGGAGGATTATTGGAGGACTATTTGTTTAGCGTATTTCTGGAGGGTTTCGTTTGTTACTTGATACCTGTAATCACAGGCAATTTCTCTCCTCCAGGCTACATGGATCAATATGGATCCGGGGTCAAAGGGTGCAGGTCGTGAGGGGTGGCGGTGGTATTTACAGTCATCAACAAGGGTCAGGAGAGTGTCTCGATCTATAGTTCCTTGTAATTGTTTTTCTCCAATTGGACTTTTGCAGCTAAAGCTGATTATGGACACAATGGCATGTTTATTGTACTGAGGTTCGGTTCACTGATGCTCATGGACTCAATTGACATTCTGAAGTTCTGTAACTTTTTCAAGGTGGATATGAGAATACAGAAGAGATCAATAGAATGCTCAGGTCTACTTGATTTTATAGCAGTTTCAGGTACAGAATATATTTTTGATGATAGAGCCTGCACTTTGTTTAATAAAGTGCTGTTCAGATGTTCAAAAAGTGTTGGAAGGCCATAGGAAAAATACATATTAGATGAATAACTTGGGTTTATGAGTTTAAGTTCTAAAGATGAGTAGTTGTTTGGGGAAAGCGAGAACGCAAGAGGGCGGGAACAGGCAAGTTTTTCCATTCCGCTTCAATCAGTCTGGACTGGAAATGTAGAAATGCTGTTATTGATATTTTTTGAAAGGTGTGTTTGACCTTTTCTGGGTGTTATTATTTAGAAAATTGGCAGTTAGTTGCTGAGGAGAGCTTTGAGCGTGTCACACACACACACACACACACACACACACACACACACACACACACACACACACACACACACACACACACACACACACACACACACACACACACACACACACACACACACACACACACACACACACACACACACACACACACACACACACACACACACACACACACACACACACCCGAGGTGGAGCATGTTGCTGTCAGTAAGCGATGAATAATGATGGTCTACATACACTTCAGAATTATGTGCTCTCATTTCAAAGTTTTGCACCGTGAACAACACTTAAAGTGTTTACCAATGTAAAAGCAATGAAGTGTGAATCAAATTAACAGCAGTTCAAGGTGAGATCATTAGTGTGGTTTACCCACTTTTTTTATTTGAGAAACAATTTTTTTGCAGACAAATGCATTGAAAGTATAGGGAGCATTACCTTTTTTTTCCCCCACTGCGACTGGCGATCATAGTTTACCCACCTATTTCGTTACCACTACACGGCTGGGTGAGATTGATGATCTGTTGCATGCTGTTACTTTGTCTCTTTCTCAATTCAGGCAATCCTTGATTCCTCCACATCTTCTCTAATCCCCTCCTCAAAACATATTTGTGAAGGTCTGAGGGGAGGGACCTTGGAACTTCTTCTCCTATACGGTTGAGAAGGAGATGAGTACATAGGATGCTAGGAGTTGAGATAGGGCCATTTTAAGTACTGTGTCATGGGCATTCTAATATTTCAGATGGTATATAAAGTCCATTCAAGATAAAGTCTTATAATCTCCTTTATCTATTAGCAGCAAACAGATAATCTGATTACGGTGGAATAACTGGAATCTCATGAGACTGTTATGGCTGCAGACACAATTGACTAGAACACGTAGAAATATCTGCATTGGACCAGATAGCCTTAATAGAAGAACATCTTCTTTCATCAACAGGTTACATATTATAACCAGTGGTGTTTATTCATGGTTGCAAATATTTGACCAATAAAACACATTTAATTTCAAAATAATTGATCTTTCGCCTCTCTCTGTGTTTTCATCATTTTCCGTCAATGGAAGCAGTGCCTCAGTATGTGTACACATGTATCGGTTGCTGTCTGGACCAAAGGAGTATAACATGTTGCCGCCGTAGCCTTTTTACTGATTTAGCTTCCGCACCGCTACTGATCGTAACATGAGGTAAAATGATTGGCGACCCAGTCCTGGCCCTCTGTGTGTGTGTGTGTGTGTGTGTGTGTGTGTGTGTGTGTGTGTGTGTGTGTGTGTGTGTGTGTGTGTGTGTGTGTGTGTGTGTGTGTGTGTGTGTGTGTGTGTGTGTGTGTGTGTGTGTGTGTGTGTGTGTGTGTGTGTGTGTGTGTGTGTGTGTGTGTTTATTTGCTTTCATAAAGTCAATTCCATTGCAGACATTATGTCTTCATATAAAAACATTAATCAGGGGGGAATCCTTGATATTTTAACACCAAAATAAATAATGTGTATATAATTCCACACTTATAGCGGTGATACCATATCCTTCAATCTGTCAATCGGTGCGGAGATCTGAGATCTCTAGGGAAAATATTTGTGTTTCAGACTGATGTCTGAGGCCAGAGCTAATACCTAGACATACTGGACACAGAGACATACACATAATATCCATTAATTCATCTGACTTTGGGTAAGTAGAAAAACTCCAATCTCACACCATCCCTTTAAATCTTTACAGTCCCCCCCTGAACAGGCTGAACGGTTATATCACTAACTTGTCTGTGATCAGGCTTTTGCTGAGCCAGGTAAGATTGTTTAAAATGAGGTTGACTTTGTTCTGACAAGCCTGTCAGCATTTCTGTCACAGGATATGAATTCTCGAGACTTTCTTTTTCATCTCACTACAGTTTATGATGTCAAACAAAATGCTTTTCTTAGAACTCAAAGAATTTGGAATAAATACATTTCAAAATGTTATGCTTTGATTTTGTCTATGTTTTATTAATCAGAGATATAAAGCAGAGAACATTGTGTGCAAAGAGGAGAAAAACAAAGCAATAGAGAGAGAGCAAACAGACTTTCATCAGAGAGCTGGGGCTTTTAATAACAGTCTGTCTCTGACGGCAACGTCGGACGATGGAAAGCTGATTTTGTGCAATGAGATCATTACAATAATTAAACCCTCAGATGCTCTTATCAAATGGCTTTTAATTTGGCGTGGCGTGATGATGCGTAATGGGTGTGTGTGTGCCATCGAACAAAGCGTGCGTGTGTGTGTTAGCCAACCTTCATTAGACTAATTGAATAGCACACTGTCAAGCCAAACGCTGTGAAAAATCAGCAAACAGGCTAACAGTTTAGCGAAGCATCTCGCATCCGCCCTCCAACACATCAATAACACTTCCGCTGTGTCAAACTTAACACCTACGGCAGCTGGAGTGTGTGTATGTGCGCGTGTTTGTGTGTATACGTGCTTGTGTGTGTGTTACCTAACACAGCAGTAGCTTAGGCTTCCTGTCAAAACTCTCTATCTCTCTCTCTCTCTCTCTCTCTCTCTCTCTAAAACATCCATCTCTTCATCCTGATCCCTCCATACATCACCAGGCTGATAAATATCTGTCAATCGCTAATGGCAAACTGTCTCCCAGCCAAACCCCTCTGTGGGTGGTTATAGTTCTTCCACATTGATTAAAGTATACAGTGGGTGCTCTATCTACATCCTCTTTGTAGTGATTTGTGTTGTACCCGGCTCCTTTCAGCTGCAAGTTTTTGTAGGCATTTACTTGGCATTTTAAAAGTTTTTTTTTCTCACAGTTGATGAAGATATTTCATTAAAACGCTGTGGTGTTCCAAAATATTTACCCACATTCTATTCAGTGATAGGATGTAACAGACTAAAGATATAAAATGTACTGCTATGTATAGGCTGTGGGCTCCGCCCCAGTCGCTGGCTAGTAACTAGAAAACCCTTCATAATTTAAAAGTCATGGGTATAGTGTGTATTCGGAAAGTATTCAGACCCCTTAACTCTTTCCATATTTTGTTACGTTATAGCCTTTTTCTAAAAAGGATTCAATTTTTTTTTCTTCTCATCGATCTATAAAAAAACTGAAAGCCACTCCTTGGTTGTGTGCTTACTGTAGGGTTGTTGTCCTGTTGGAAGGTGAACCTTTGCCTCAGTCTGTGGTCATGCTCTGGAGCAGGTTTTCATCAAGGATCTCTCTGTACTTTGCTCTATTCATCTTTCCCTCGATCCTGAATAGTCTCCCAGTCCCTGCCGCTGAAAATCATCCCCACAGCATCATACTGCCACCACCATCCTTCACCGTAAGAATTGTGCCAGGCCAGGCGTGCCAAGCATCACGCCCTCCAGACATGATGCTTGGCATTCAGCCCAAATAATTCAATCTTGGTTTCATCAGACCAAGGCCCTTCTCTCCCGATTGATCAACTTGGCCGGGAGACCAGCTCTAAGAAATGTCTTGGTGGTTCCAAACCTCTTCCATTTAAGAATTATGGAGGCCACTGTGTTCTTGGGGACCTTCAATGCTGCAGAAATGTTTTGGTACCCTTCCCCAGATCTGTGCCTTGACACAATCCTGTCTCGGCGCTCTACGGACAATTTCTTCAACCTCATGGCTTGGATTTTGCTCTGACATGCACTGTCAGCTGTGGGACCGTATATAGACAGGTGTGAGCCTTTCCAAATCATGTCCAATCAATTGAATTCACCACAAGTGGATTCCAATAAAGTTGTAGAACCATCTCAAGGATGATCAATGGAAACAGGACGCACCTGAGGTCAATTTTAAGTCTCATAGTAAAGGGTCTGAATACTTATGTAAATAATGTATTTCATTATGGGGTATTCTGTGTAGACTGATGAGAAAAATAAGTAATTGAATACATTTTAGAATAAGGTTGTAACGTAGCAAAATGTGGAAAAAGTCAAGGGGTCTGAATACTTTCCGAACTTTCCGAACATTCATGAATTCTTGCATAAAACTGAGTTTTTCTCATAGGCACAAGCATGATTATGTCCAGTAACAAATTCTGTATCAGCCAATTAAAATTGTCAACGTAGTTTGAAGTGATCCAACACTTTTTTTTAAATGAAAGCATCTTTAACAGTAGTCCAACAGCATGTTCTCCTAATCAAATAAACTAGATCATGTACATTATGTGTGACTAGCTGGCCAAATAGGGTTTGAATCCCACACTATATATTTTTTTCCTTTGAAATGTAGAACAATGTTAATTGTGTTAGTGGACGTGTCCAGATAGCCATGGTTGCGTTTTAAACATCAGGCATTCTGGATATGTGAAAACATTTAGAGGATTGAGTAAGCTTTAAATGGAAAGATATCACACTAACTTTGCCTTTCATCTCGTAGAATTCACTGCACACAATTGAGGAAGAGAATCGCATTTTGAGACCCAGCTGACAATCAGCGAGAGGGGCGCTGTACCAAAATGAATGGAGGGAATCAACGAAATTGTACTTTAGATGATGTAGGATGAGCCTAGTATGCTGACATTGGCTGCTTACCGCATTTGTCTTTACTAAACAGTACTTTAAGAATAGTGTCGTGGAAATTTCCTCTATTTACCAAATCATGGGAGCAAACCACAACACAAGTAAGAGTTTGTTATCAAAATCCATCTTCAATTATATGAGCTCTATCACAACCCTGTGACTTTCAGATCAATTCAGTGTCTATCAATGTATTCTCTGAGAGCCCCCTCTACATTGCAACTGAGTTCCTTTCATAGCAAAGACGACATGACAAACCACAGGTCTTAGGAACTTACACAAAGAAAAGACTTTACTTCAGAGAGGATTGTCCAACTAGCCAGACAGAGTTGGCTATAAATTATCGTTCAGTTTGATCTCCTAAACAAAGCTCTTATTTCGTCCTTGGTACAAAATGGTACCAAGACATTACCCCCACCATGATATATATATCAAATGGTTATTTAGATACAACCAATCCTCCATATCAACAGGCATATATCAAATCCATCCTATCTTGACAAGATCACAGAGAGACACTGACTGGCACACAGACATTGTGGAGCCAAGAGATACACGCTTGACCTCTCCCCTCTCTCCTGCCCAAACAACTTAGTCTTGACATAGAACAGATACTGTAACCTCGCCACAGTATTATACAAAAATAACATTCTGATGAGAAATAACTTACAAACATATGATGAATATAAAACATTTTGCCTATGTTACCACCTAATTCTGATTATTCCCCAACATTAGTATAAAGCACAAATAGTAGTAGCCAAGCCAGGTTTCAGACACAGCCAGTGTGCTGAGAAGGTTGCAGACAACACCTTGACGTGTGATGTACATTTACATTTAAGTCATTTAGCAGACGCTCTTATCCAGAGCGACTTACAAATTGGTGCATTCACCTTATGACATCCAGTGGAACAATGACCTCAAGCATACTTCCAAAGTTGTGGCGAAATGGCTTAAGGACAACAAAGTCAAGATATTTGAGTGGCCATCACAACACCCTGACCTCCATCCCATAGAAAATATGTGGTCAGAACTGAAAAAGCCTGTGCGAGCAAGGAGGCCTACAAACCGGACTCTGTTACACCAGCTCTGTCAGGAGGAATGGGCCAAAACTCACCCAACTCACTGTGGGAAGCTTGTGGAAGGCTACCCAAAACATTTGACCCAAGTTAAACAATTTAAAGGCAATGTTACCAAATACTAATTGAGTGTATGTAAACTTCTTATCCACTGGGACTGTGATAAGTGTAAGTGCCTTAATGTGTTTGGACCCCTGGAAGAGTAGCTGCTGCCTTGGCAACATAATAAATACAATACAAATTAAGATTAAGAATTAATTTAATTAGGAGCTACAGTACCAGTCAAAAGTTTGGACCACCGACTCATTCCAGGGTTTTTCTTTATTTTGACTATTTCCTACATTTTAGAATAATAGTGAAAACATCAAAAATAGGAAATAACACATATGGAATTGTGTAGTAAACAAAAAAGTGTGAAACAAATCAAATTCTAATTCATATTTGAGAGTCTTCAAGCAGCCACCCTTTGCCTTGATGACAGCTTTGCATACTCTTGGCATTCTCTCAACCAACCAGCTTCATGAGGTAGTCACCTGGAATGCATTTCCATTAACAGGCGTGCCTGTTGAGCCAGTCAATTGTGTTGTGAAAAGGTAGGGGTGGTATACAGAAGATATCCCTATTTGGTAAAATACCAAGTCCATATCATGGCAAGAACAGCTCAAATAAGCAAAGAGAAAAGACAGTCCATGATTACTTAAGACAGGTCAGTCAATGCGGAAAATTTCAAGAACTTTGAAAGTTTCTTCAAGTGCAGTCCCAAAAACCATCAAGCACTATGATGAAACAGGCTCTCATGAGGGACACCACAGGAAATGAATACTCAGAGATACCTCTGCTTCAGAGGATAAGTGCATTAGAATTACCAGCCTCAGAAATTGCAGCCCAAATAAATGCTTCACAGAGTTCAAGTATCAGACACATCTCAATATCACATGTTCAGAGACCTTCATTGTCGAATTTCTGCAAATAAACCATTACTAAAGGAGATCTATAAGAAGATACTTGTTTGGGCCAAGAAACACGATCAATGGACATTAGGCCAGTGGAAATGTGTCCTTTGATCTGATGAGTCAAAATTTAAGATTTTTGGCTCCAACCGCCATGTCTTTGTGAGACACAGAGTAGGTGAACAGATGAATTCCGCATGTGTGGATCCCACCGTTAATCATGGAAAAGGAGGTGTGATGATGTGGGGGTGCTTTGTTGGTGATACTGTCAGTGATTTATTTAGAATTCAAGACACACTTAACCATCATGTCTATCACAGTGTTCTGCAGCGATACACCATCCCATCTGGTTTGCCCTTAGTGGGACTATTATTTGTTTTTCAACAGGTCAATGACCCAACACACCTCCAGGCTGTGTAAGTGCTATTTGAACAAGAAGGAGAGTGATGGAGTGCTGCATCAGATGACCTGGCCTCCAAAATCACCCGACCTCAACCCAATTGTGATGGTTGGGGATGAGTTGGGATTGCAGAGTGAAGGACAAGCATTCAAAGCATTCAACAAGTGTCTCAGTATATGTGGGAACTCCAGGTGAAGCATTTCAGGTGAAGCTGGTTGACAGAATGCCCAGAGTGTTTGAAGCTGTCATCAAGGCAAAGGGTTTCTACTTTGATGAATCTCAAATATAAGTTATATTTTGATTTGTTTAACCCTTTCTTGGTTACTACATGATTCCATATGTGTTATTTCATAGTTTTAATGTCTACATTGTAGAAAGACCCATGAATAAGTAGGTGTGTCCAAACTTTTGACTGGTACTGTAAGTCTTCAGCCTTGTAGACAAACACAATTTTAGGGCTTAAAATTAATATTACAGTACATTACATGGACATGTACACCTAAAGGTAGGCCTACAATTATTTATGTGTATTTTTACAACGATCTGCTTCGTGACATATGTGTTAGTTGACATTAGGACCAGTGCCCAGATTCACAACACCTTCTTAAGAAGAAATGTTTTCTTAACTACCATTTTTTCCCTTAACTATAGACTAAAGAAGAAGAAGAAAAGCAATGTTGTTATTCCTCAAAGGTCATTGGAAATGTTATTGCACCATTTATTATGTTTCTCCTTAAGCAAAAAGTTAAGAATAAATTCAATTCTTGAAAATAAAGTTAGTAGAAATGTTCTTAATTCCAAGACAGTTTAAGCCTTTCCTTAATCTCAGGACAGTGAGAGAAAAATCTCATGAAAGCAATTGAACATTTTTAATTCACTCACAAGCTTCATCGGAAAGTTTCAGTATTGATTATTTTAAACCCAAGAACATGTTTAAGAACATTAATATCAGTAAGATGGCGCTGGAGAAGATGCCCCCAGCTGATTGTGTTTTTTTATTTGCTTATTTGCATTGTTTGTATTTTGTTTTTTAAACTTATTTTGTGCATAATGTTGCCGCTAACATCTCGTATGACCGAAAAGATAACTTCTAGACATCAGTACCGCAATTACTCACCATGGACTAGCACAATTCTCTTTTTCCTTTCACGACTCTGTAGAGCCTGACGCGAAGGATACGCTGCTTCCTCGGGAACAGGCCCCAATTCCCATGATCTGCGTGAAGAGGAGGCGGAGAAAGAGGGGTCGAAACTCCGGCTGCATTCTGAGAATTTGCAGGCGATCGAATAAACCCCCACTTCCCTCCATTCTGCTTGCAAACGTGCAATCTTTGGACAATAAAATCAACGAGTTACACAGAAGATTAAACTACCAACGGGACATTTAAAACTGTAACATCTTATGCTTCACGGAGTCATGGCTGAACAATGACAACATCAACATACAGCTGGCTGGCTAAACGATGTATCGGCAGGATAGAACAGCAGAGTCTGGTAAAGACAAGGGGTGGCGGTCTATGTATTTTTGTAATAGCTGGTGCACAATATCTAAGAAAGCCTCAAGCTATTGCTCGCCTGAGGTAGAGTTTCTCATGATAAGCTGTAGACCACACTACCTACTGAGAGAGTTTTCATCTGTATTCATTGTAGCTGTTTGCATACCACCACAGTCAGAGGCTGGCACTACGACAGCATTAAATGAGTTGTATTCCCCCATAAGCAATCAAGAAAACTCTCACCCAGAGTTAGCGCTCCTAGTAGCCAGAGACTTTAATGCAGGGAAACTTAAATCCGTTTTTACCAAATTTCTATCAGCATGCTAAATGTGCAACCAGAGGAAAAAGAACTCCACCTATCCACCTATACCACCTATACTCCACACACAGAGACGCATACATAGCTCTCCCTCGCCCTTCATTTGGAAAATCTGACCATAATTCTATCCTCCTGATTCCTGCTTACAAGCTAAAATTAAAGCAGGAAGCACCAGTGACTAGATAAAGTGGTCAGATGGTCAGACTAGATTAATAAAGTAGTCAGATAAAGCAGATGCTAAGCTACAGGACTGTTTGCTCGCACAGACTTGAATATGTTCCGGGAATCCTGTCATTGACGGCATTGAGGAGTACACCACATCAGTCATTAGCTTCATCAATAAGTGCATTGATAAAGTCGTCCCCACTGTGACCGTACGTACATACCCCAACCAGAAGCCATGAATTACATGCAGCATCCACACTGAGCTAAAGGCGAGAGCTGCCGCTTTCAAGGAGCGGGACTCTAACCTGGAAGCTTATAAGAAATCCCGCTATGCCCTACGACGAACCATCAAACAAGCAAAGCGTCAATACAGGACAAAGATCGAATTGTACTACACCAGCTCTGATGCTCATCAGATGTGGCAGGGCTTGCAATCCATTACAGACCTACAAGGGGAAGCACAGCCGAGAGCTGCTCAGTTCACACGAGCCTACCAGACGAGCTAAACAACTTCTATGCTCGCTTCGAGGCAAATAACACTGAAACATGCATGAGAGCACCAACTGTTCCGGAAGACTGTGTGATCACTCTCTCCGTAGCCGATGTGAGTAAGACCTTTATACAGGTAAATATTCACAAGGCTGCAGGGCCAGACGGATTATCAGGACGTGTACTGCGAGCATGCACTCACCAACTGGCAAGTGTCTTCACTGACATTTTCAATCGCTCCCTGTCTGAGTCCGTATTACCAACATGTTTTATGCAGACCACCATAGTCCCTGTGCCCAAGAACACTAAGGTAACCTGCTTAAACGACTACTGACCCGTAGCACTCACAACAGGCAGTTAACCCACTGTTCCTAGGCCGTCATTGAAAATAAGAATTTGTTCTTAACTGATCTTGCCTAGTTAAATAAAGGTAATAAAATATCTGTAGCCATGAAGTGCCTTGGAAGGCCCCGAAACCCTAGACCCACTCTAATTTGCATACCGTCCCAACAGATCCACAGTTGATGTAATCTCCATTGCACTCCACACTGCCCTTTCCCACCTGGACAAAAGTTGGTTGCCTAGCAACAAACATCTTATGAAGATTTGTAAGAAGATATTTGAGAAGTTCATAAGAAAATCATTAAATCTTAAGATATTGTTGAGGAATTGCACTTACATATGATCTTATGACTTTCTATTTTTTTTCTTATAAAGCTTCTTAAGTTTTGAGTAAAAAGTATTTTGTGAATCTTCGCCCAGCAATGGAGAGTTATTTCCTTTAAAAAAAACATTGGCCAAAATGGAATTTGAGCAGCTGTCACAGCTGTCACATCCCACAAACTTCAAGTCAGAGAGAGGACAAATAATAAAATACAGCTATTTAACAAGACATCCATCGTCTTTGTCTTTGAAAAAAAAGGTGTAGCTACGAATGTAAACATATAATCCTCCAACATGTTTGACACGTGGTAGCCAGGCAGCTAATTGTGCCAGGTTTGCCTATGAGAAAAGTTAGCAGCTAGCCATTTTAAACCAAAGACCTAAACCTCAGGTAGGACCCAGTATGGACCCAATGATTCCTCACGCCATACAGGCCAGAACATTCCATAGACTTAGACAACTCATCTTTGTATCCGTCCTATTAAAGCTCCTGTGAGATTGGGCATTGCTGTTGAGGCCGTCTCCATTTTGAAGTAGCCATTTTTCTTCTTCTCCTACTTCTATGAGTTGGTAAACAAACTAAAAGAGTGCATATTGCCACCTGGAGTGTGTTGTTTGAACAGGTATAAAGCCAAGCAGTTATGGAATGTTTGCTCACAAGTATAATTCAGTGGGTGATCCTTCTTGATGACCTAGATGGAATTATGTGATAATTCCTTAACTGATAGGAAGTCCCACCCAGTTGACAATACTTCAAAATGGTGAAAGTCCTCAATGGCGCCACCCATTTTTCTTTGTGGACTACTTTCCTTTGGAATTTTTACACAGAGGCACAGCTGAACTGATAAGATCAATAATTATTTCAATACATATTGCACCTTAATTGTCTGGATTATTTGGGTGGGAGGGGGTGATTTTGGTATTGAACTCAATCTAACATTTACTTTTATTGTAAGACAAAGGCATTGTTGTTGCTCAACTACTAAACAGAGACAGAGATGTCTTATACATTTGAGTTAATTAATAAATAAAATAACATTTTGATTTGATTTTCATTATTTTTAGGGTATTTAGTTTGATGTCTGAATGCCAGCTGATTTATTTGTGAATACACAATTCTTTGCATGAAATTCGTGCCCTTCCTTGTTTTTCTATTACCGACACGTTGAGAGCATATTTTTTTACAGGGAATCTCTGAGTTAATCTTGGTGGTGTTGTCAGCAGATGTCTGTGAAGAAGCAGAGTGGAGGGCAATTTCCCCAGGGACTCCAAGCTCTCCCGTGCAGCTGGGCTGGGGTAGTCTCGGCTGGGCTAGGCTGGGAAGAGAGTCAATGAGGTGGGCAGAGGGACAGTAATGATGTGCAATATTATTTCTGGTTGTTGACAGTATGAGGACATGTTCTCTGAAAAACACTAACATACAGTACATTTTTGACATAATGGATTTCAATAATGTGGATAGGAGGATGAGGTATACACCCCTGGAAAACAGTGACAAGTGTTACTGAGTGGACTATCCTGGCTAAGTAAATAAAGTGATACAATCAGGTAATGGGAGTATACTATTTGTATTAGTATTTATTATGGATCCTAGGATCCAGCAAAATTAAGGCAGTTATACATTTTTTAAAACATTAAAATACACTCACAAAAGATTTCACAAAATATTAAGTGTGTGCCCTCAGGCCCCTACTCTAGTACCACATGTCTACGACACAAAATCCATGTGTATGTGTGTTTATAGTGTGTATATTATTGTGTGTTTGTATGCATGTGTTTGTGACTATGGTTGTGTTGCTTCACGGTCTCTGCTGTTCCATAAGCTGTATTTTTAGTTTTATTATCAGTTTTTTAAAATATAATTTCACTGCTTGCATGAGTTTCTTGATGTGGAATAGAGTTCCATGTACTCATGGCTCTATGTAGTACTGTGCGCCTCCCATAGTCTGTTCTGGACATGGGGACTGTGAAGAGACCTCTGGTGGCATGTCTTTTTGTGGGGTAGGCATGGATGTCTGAGCTGTGCCAGTAGTTTAAACAGACAGCTTGGTGCATTCAACATGTAAATACCTTTCACAAATACAAGTAGTGATGAAGTCAATCTCTCCTTCACTTTGAGCCAGGAGAGATCAACATGCATAAAAATCAAATCAAATCATATTGTATTTGTCACATACACGTGTTTAGCAAATGTTATTGCGGGTGTAGCGAAATGCTTGTGTTTCTATCTCTCACAGCGCAGTAATATCTAACAGTAATATCTAACAATTTCACAACAATACACACAAATCTAAAGTAAAGTAATGGAATTAAGAATATTTAAATATTCTTAATTCAGGGTAGGTAGTTTGCCCCCCTGCGGTTGCGGGCAGTGCAGTTGCCGTACCAGGTGGTGATACAGCCCCACAGGATGCTCTCAAATGTGCATCTGTAAAAGTTTGTGAGGGTTTTAAGTGCCAAGACAAATTTCTTCAGCCTCCTGTAGCGCCTTCTTCACAACACTGTCTATGTGGGTGGACCATTTCAGTTGTCAGTGATGTGTACGCCGAGGAACTTGAAGATTTTCACCTTCTCCACTGCGATCCAGCCGATGTGGAAAGTGGGGTGCTCCCACTGCTGTTTCCTGAAGTTCACGATCAGCTCCTTTGTTTTGTTGACATTGGGTGAGATGTTCTTTTCCTGGCACCACACTCCCAGGGCCCTCACCTCCTCCCTGTAGGCTCTTCATTGTTGGTAATCAGACCTACTACTGTTGTGTCATCTGAAAACTTGATGATTGAGTTGGATGCATGTGTGGCTACACAGTCATGGGTAAACAGGGAGTAAAGGAGGGGCTGAGCACACTTCCTTGTCGGGCCCCAGTGTTGAGTATCAGCTAAGTGGAGTTGTTTTTTCCAACCTTCACTACCTGGGGGCTGCCCATCAGAAAGTACAGGACCCAGTTGCACAGGGCGGGGAACAGACCCAGGGCCTCAAGCTTAATGATGAGATGGGATGGTACTATGGTGTTCAATGCTGAGCTATAGTCAAAGAACAGCATTCTTACATAGGTATTCTTCTTGTCCAGATCGGATAGGGCAGTGTGCAGTGCGATGGTGATTGCAACATCTGTGGATCTATTGGGACGGTAAGCAAGATGACGTGGGCCTATGGTGTCAGGTAATGTAGAGGTGATATGATCCTTGACTAGTCTCTCAAAGCACTTCATGTTGACAGAAGTGAGTGCTACGGGGTGATAGTCATTTAGTTCAGTTACCTTTGCTTTTTTGGGTACAGGAACAATGGTGGACATCTTGAAGCATGTGGGGATAGCAGACTGGGATAGGGAGAGATTGAATATGTCTGTAAACACTCCAGCCAGCTGGTCTACGCATGCTTTAAGGATGTGGCTAGGGATGCCGTCTGGGCCAGCAGCTTTGTGTGGGTTAACACGCTTAAATGTCTTACTCACGTAAGCCACGGAGATCAAGAGCCCACAATCCTTGGTAGTGGGCCACGTCAGTGCCACTGTGTTACCCTCAAAGCAGGCGAAGAAGGTGTTTATCTTGTCCGGAAGCAAAACGTTGGTGTTCGCGACGTGGCTGGTTTTCCCTTTGTAGTCCCTGTTAGTCTGTAGACCATGCCACATATGTCTTGTTTCTGAGCCGTTGAATTGCAACTCCACTTTGTCTCTATACTGACGTTTGCCTGTTTGATTGCCTTACGGAGGGAATAACTACACTGTTTGTATTCGGCCATATTCCCAGTCACATTGCCAGGGTTAAATGCGATGGTTCGCACTTTCAGTTTTGCACAAATGCTGCCATCTATCCACGGTTTATGGTTAGGGTAGGTTTAGTCACAGTGGGTACAATATCTCCTATACACTTCCTGATAAACTCAGTAACCATATCAGTGTATTCATTGAATCCGGAACATATCCCAGTCCGCGTGATCAAAACAATCTTGAAGCGTGGATTCCGATTGGTCAGACCAGCATTGAATTGTCCTTGTACTTTCTGTTTGAGTTTCTGCCTATAGGAAGGGAGGAGCAAAATGGAGTCATGATCAGATTTGCCAATTTTCCTCAGTCCCTCTTTTATGGCACCTGACCAGTAGTCCAGGTGCGACAAAACTTGGGACTGTAGGACCTGCCTTGTTGATAGTGCTGTTAAGAATGCAAAGTAGTGCTTAATTATGGACTTCTCCCCATCCTAGCTACTGTTGTATGAATATGTTTTGACCATGACAGTTTACCATCCAGGGCAATTCAAGCAGTTTAATCTCCTCAACTTGCTCAATTACCACATTCATTACAATATTTAGTTATTAAGGTTTAGGATTAATTGAATGATTTGTCACAAATACAATGCTTTTAGTTGAAGAAATATGTTGGACTCATTTATTCCTTGCCATCCCCATTCTGAAAGTAACTGCAGCTCTTTATCCAAAAGTGAAAATTCTGCCCCCTAGCTTTAAGAGGTTAACCTCTTGGTGTTAGGGGGCAGTATTTTCATTTTTGGAAAAAAAACGTTCCTGTTTTAAACGGGATATTTTGTCCAGAAAAGATGCTAGAATATGCATATAATTGACAGCTTTGGATAGAAAACACTCTAACATTTCCAAAACTGTAAAGATATTGTCTGTGAGTATAACAGAAATTATGTTGCAGGAGAAAGCTTCCATTCCGGAAGTGCCCCAGGTTTTGAAAGTGTTGCGTTCCAATGACTCCCTTATTCAGCTGTGAATGTACCATCAACAAGCTTTCTACGTATTCCCCAAGGTGTCTACAGCATTGTGACGTAGTTTTACGCATTTCTGTTGAAGAATAGCCATAGGCGGCCACATTGCGTAAGTGGTCACATGGTGAATCCGAGAGAGATTCTCGCGTAAAATACAGAGGTAGCCATTATTCCAATCGGCCCTAGTGAAAAACAAATTGTCCCGACGGATATATTATCGAATAGATATTAGAAAAACACCTTGAGGGTGGATTCTAAACAACGTTTGCCATGTTTCTGTTGATATTATGGAGCTAATTTGGAATATTTTTCTGCGTTGTGGTGACTACAATTTCCGGGCGATTTCTCAGCCAAACGTGAAGAACAAACGGAGCTATTTTGCCTACAAAAATGATCTTTTGGGAAAAAATGAACTTTGGCTGTCTACCTGGGAGTCTCGTGAGTGAAAACATCCGAAGTTCATCAAAAGGTAAACGATTTCATTTGATTGCTTTTCTGATTTCCGTGACAAGTTTGCCTACTGCTAGCAAGGCATAATGCTATGCTAGGCTATGATAAACTTACACAAATGCTTGTCTAGCGTTGGCTGTAAAGCATATTTTGAAAATCTGAGATGACAGGGTGATTAACAAAAGGCTAAGCTGTGTTCCAATATATTTCACTTGTGATTTTCATGAATAGGAATATTTTCTAGGAAGATTTATGTCCGTTGCGTTATGCTAATTAGTGTCAGATGATGATAACGGTCCCGTTCACGGGATGGGCGTCACTACAGGTAAAGTTTGAAAAAAGTAAGGGGCCTAGACAGCAGCCCTGGGGAATTCCTTATTCTACCTGGATTTCGTTGGAGGAGCTTCCATTAAAGAACACCCTCTGTGTTCTTTTAGACAGGTAACTCTTTATCACCAATATAGCAGGGGTGTAAAGCATAACACATACATTTTTCCAGCAACAGACTATGATCGATAATGTCAAAAGCTACACTGAAGTCTAACAAAACAGCCCCACAATCTTTTTATCATAAATTTCTCTCAGCCAATCAATAGTAATTTGTGTAAGTGCTGTGCTTGTTCAATGTCCTTCCATATAAGTGTGGTGAAAGTCTTTTGTCAATATGTTTACTATAAAATAGCACTATCTGGTCAAACACAATTTTTCAAAAAGTTTCCGAAGGGTTAGCAACAGGTTGATTGGTCGGCTATTTTAGCCAATAAAGGGTGCTTTTACTATCCTTAGGGGAATAACTTCTTCTTCCCTGCAGGCCTGAGGGCACACACTTTCTCGTAGGCTTAAATTGCAGATATGGCAAATAGGAGTGGCAATATTGTCCTCATTTATACTCTGTAATTTTCCATCCAAGCTCACAGACCCCGGTGGCTTGTCATGTTGATAGAGGTGTGAGGATGTGAATTTCAGTTCTATGAATTATGAAAGTAGTGCAATAAATGATGCTCCACTGTATCTGGTACAATGCTCACTCATTCTCTCCCTCTTGTTCTCTTATCCTCTTCCCATTCTCTTTCAAACACAATGGTAATGCAGTATATGATGTGTTGACCTCATTCAATCCTAACCCCTCCCCCTCTCCCTGTGCTACTCTTGGCTATGTGGTCCAATGCTAGGGGATCTAAATGGGTCCTGTCCAGCTTCTGTCCAGGCCCTCTGGGTAACCATGGAGACAGATGGTCCTGCCCTGGGTGGAGACGTAGGATAATGAGTAGGCTGAAGATGTCACTGGGGCGCTAATGCATATCTTAAACCTACTGTACATCGTGAATTGTTTTACATGTCTTTCTTGCTTTCATGTAAGGGGTTGGCTAGCTGGGCCAAACAAATGGCGTTTGTCAGAAATAGTTTGAACAGAATGCCCCAGAGGCAGAGTGAAAGGATTTGGTTCTGTTTTACAGTTTTTAGATTATGTCTGAACTCGATTGTCCTGCCATGCATGACTCAGCTGAGGCCATGCAGATGTCTGCTAAGGATTGTGTGGGCAGCAGTCGATCACACACACACACACACACACACACACACACACACACACACACACACACACACACACACACACACACACACACACACACACACACACACACACACACACACACACACACACACACACACACACACACACACACACACACACACACACACACACACACACACAAGCTGTGACATTTAAACTCTCGTCATGATCGAGACTTCATGAGATATGTCATCCCTTACATTACAATTGCTGACCTTTTCGATGATGCTCTGGATCACCATGTCAACCCAATCAGAAATCATATTAAAACACAAAAGCTAAAAAGGGCATTCCGTGAATGTATTGGGAGGATTTGGCAAAGAGCAAAATTGGCAAATTTTCCATCCCCGTGTCGAGCATGGGAGATTAGAAAAATCATTAAGGCATGTAATCATTGGGAATCCTGTTATCTGCGGATGAAGAGAGGGATGAAGAGAGAAATACGGAGAGATGAAAATAGGGATATGATAGCTGGGGACTGGTTGTCAGTGGGCAGACTTTTGGAACAGAATCACAATTGTTGTTGGAGAGCGATTCTGTAGCCAATCTACAATTTCAGCAGGTTCTGTCTCATTTCATAGCAACAAGGGAGCAGTGTGAGCCAATACTATTCAGGCTGTTCCTACAGGAATGACATTTATATTACAATACGGCTTAACAATGTAGCTCAACAGTTACCACAGAGAAATTCAGCCTAAAGTATCAGAGGTGTTTTCTAACCATTTCTTAAGCAGGATTTTTCTCCTTCATAGGAATGCCTTGAGTTTGCCTTAAAAAATAAAGGCTTGTGCCCAACTGTTCTCTATTGAGTATGAGCCTTTGAAATATCACTGCTCTGATAATGATGCAGCAATCATTGTTGTTTTTCTGAGAAGTTGCAGCCAGGATTCCATTTGCTCCAATAGAGAATTTCATTGTAGCCATGACAGTAAGCAGGAAAGCTCTCGCTGGCGATTGGGGCAACGCCAGACAGCACTCGCATAATTCATGTCCCTTCATCTCCACATCCCTCTGTCACTCCCTCTCTCCATCCATCCACCCACCCACCCACCCGTCCCCCCTTTTCTCTCTATCTTTCGAGCGCCATCGTTTACAAAGTTAAAGTGAATCATTTTGAGCGTGGGATCTGAATGCTGAATGGCAACTCTCGATGGGAGAGTAGTTGTTCAACCTCAATACTCATCTCCTAAATTAATTTACCCCCTGTCAGTGAGGGAAGCTGTAGATTCATTTCAGACAGGAACCTCTCACTGAGCCTCTCTGAGGAGCTCCAATTACAGATCAGATCATTGTTAAAGTCAAACAGATGAATTCAATGGGTTCAGTTGGTTTATTCAGTGTAAAGAGTAGAAGGTGTGGATATTTTCCTCTTGTAACATGTGTTACCATGAAAGCTTAAAGTGAAAAAATTATATTGCCCCGATACTAAAGTAAATCTTGCTATATGAGCCATATTACAATTCCCACCAAATGGGTGTCAGAAGTGGGATGACAACATGAGGCCATCGGAACGTAAGGCCAGATGTGTGAGGGGCCATGGTAGGTCGAACCATGAGGACGTGCCTTACCGTTCAGAGGAAGCAGTGTATCAATCATCTCTGTACACTGTAAGCCATGTTACAATTCCCACCAAGTGGGTTAACCCAGTGTGCATGACCCATCGTATGTTTGCTTGTCACGCCAGCGACCCAGGTTCGCTTCCCTACCCTGCTGTTGGTTACAGTATGAAATTATAAAAAGAATGTTTTAATGAATGTACTTGATCAAGACGAGGTTAACACACTGTATTGCCATGATAAGTTCCTATTTAGCAGTAGATGTTTAACCCTCATACTACCAACTGGGGTCATTTTTAAGCTGGAGGCATTTTTTTTATCATAGCCCAAAGGTTTCTTCCATTGTTAAAAATGTTAAAATTGTCCTTAATAAATCAAAATCATGTTTCTGTATCAATATGGATTTTAAAAATGTTATTCAAGGCCTAATCTTTAGTAATTTGATAGACCTGTATTTGAATGTAGCTTTCTATATACAAAAAAAGTTATCAATACATACCACCAGAGGGTGGAGGGGGACCTGTATAAGTGATTTTGACCAGATAGACAGATCATCTGGAGAGATATATAAAACCAGTCAAAGGTTTGGACACCTACTCCTTCAAGGATTTTTCTTTATTTTTTAAAACAATTTTCTACATTTTAGAATAATAGTGAAGACATCAAAACTATGAAATAACACATATGGAATCCTGTAGTAACCAAAAAAATGTTAAACAAATATTTTATAATCTTCAAAGTACCTACCCTTTACCTTGATGACATCTTTGCACACTCTAGGCATTCTCTCAACCAGCTTCACCTGGAATGCTTTTCCAACAGTCTTGAAGAAGATCCCACATATGCTGAGCACTTGCTGGCTGCTTTTCCCTCACTCTGCAGTCCAACTCATCCCAAACCATCTCATATGGGTTGAGGTCAGGTGATTGTGGAGGCCAGGTCATCTGATGCAGTACTATATCAGTCTCCTTCTTGGTCAAATAGACCTTAAACAGCCTGGAGGTATGTTGTGGGTCATTGTCATATTGAAAAACAAATGATAGACCCACTAAGCGCAAACCAGATGGGATGACGTATCGCTGAAGAATGCTGTGGAGCCATGCTGGTTAAGTATACCATAAATCAATGACAATGTCACCTGCAAAGCACCCCCACACAATCACACCTCCTCCTCCAAGCTTCACGATGGGAATCCCATATGCGGAGATCATTCGTTTAATGAACTTATCCTCTGCACCAGAGGTAACTCTGGGTCTTCCTTTCCTATCCTCATGAGAGCCAGTTCACCATAGCGCTTGATGGTTTTTGGGACTGCACTTGAAGAATTTTCCACATTGACTGACCTTCATGTCTCAAAGTCATGATGGACGGTAATTTCTCATTGCTTATTTGAGCTTTTCTTGCCATAATATGGACTTGGTCTTTTACCAAATAGGGATATCTTCTGTATACCACCCCTACCTTGTCAAAACTGATTGGCTCAAACACTAACACTGCTATGTCTTTAGATATTTTTGTCAGATGTTACTATGGAATACTGAAGTATAATTACACGCATTTCATAAGTATCAAAGACATTTTATTGACAATTACACGAGGTTGATGCAAAGAGTCAATATTTGCAGTGTTGACCCTTCTTTATCAAGATCTCTGCAATCCGCCCTGGCATGCTGTCAATTTTCTTCTGGGCCACTTCCTGACTGATGGCAGCCCATTCTTAGATAATCAATGCTTGGAATTTTTCAGAATTTGTGGGTTTTTGTTTGTCCACCCACCTCTTGAGGATTGACCACAAGTTCTCAATGAGATTAACTCTTAAAGCTAGGGGGCAGAATTTTCACTTTTGGATAAATAGCGTGCCCAATTTCAACTTCCTGCTACTCATGCCAGGAATATAAGATATGCATATCAGTCATAGATGTGTATAGAAAACACTCTGACGTTTCTAAAACTGTTTGATTCATGTCTGTGAGTATAACAGAACTTATGTAGCAGGCAAAACCCCGAGGACTAACTGTTCAGAATTATATTATTTTCCCATCTCTCTTCCCTATATTGTCTTTGCCATTGGAAATTTAATAGGAACATACTTTCAGTTACTACGTCTTCGACACGATGTCGTCAGTGTTTGAAATATGGCTGAGGTTATTTCTTTGTCTTAGCAGGAAGTAGGCCAACTCGGAATGGGGGACACTTTTGTGAGTTGAACAAGACATGATGAGAAGAGTTTTTTCTTTTCGTTCATGTATTGAATACAGATTGCCCAGTCTACAATTTGATTGATTATTAACATTTAAAAATACCCAACGTTGTATTACAAAAGTAGTTTGAAATATTTTGGCAAAGTTTATAGGCAACTTTTGAAATATTTTGTAGTGACGTTGCGTTTTTCTAAGCTGTTTTTTTTATGGATCAAACAGGCTTTATAAATGGACATTTTCGATATATATGGACAGAATTAATCATACAAAAGGACCAATTGGGAGGTTTATGGGACATATTGGAGTGCCAACAAAAGAAGCTCATCAAAGGTAATGCATATTTTATATTATTTTCAGCGTTTTGTTTAGCGCCTGCTACACTAGCTCCTTTGTTTACTACTGGTGCAG
The DNA here is from genome assembly GCF_021184085.1 of Oncorhynchus gorbuscha. Taxonomy (NCBI): domain Eukaryota; kingdom Metazoa; phylum Chordata; class Actinopteri; order Salmoniformes; family Salmonidae; genus Oncorhynchus; species Oncorhynchus gorbuscha. The sequence goes on along the minus strand of NC_060176.1, from coordinate 29,400,289 downwards.
ATGGCTGTAGGCTATCAGATAATAGCTTCTTATGCTTTCGCCGAAAAGCATTTTACAAATCTGACATGTTGGCTGGATTCACAACAAGTGTAGCTTTAATTGAGTATCTTACATGTGTGATTTAATGAAAGTTAGAATTTTATAGCATTTTATTTGAATATGGCGCTCTGCATTTCCCCTGGAAATTGGCCAGTTGAGATGCTAGCGTCTCCCCTATCCTCAAGAGGTTGGTCTGGGGAGTTTCCTGGCCATGGACCCAAAATGTCGATGTTTTGTTTCCCGAGCCACTTAGTTATCACTTTTGCCTTATGGCAAGGTGCTCCATCATGCTGGAAAAGGCATTGTTTGTCACCAATCTGTTCCTGGATGGTTAGGAGAAGTTGATCTCGGAGGATGTGTTGGTACTATTCTTTATTCATGGCTGTGTTCTTAGGCAAAATTGTGAGTGAGCCCACTCCCTTGGCTGAGGAGCAATCCCACATATGAATGGTCTCAGGATGCTTTACTGTTGGCATGACACAGGACTGATGGTAGCGCTCACCTTGTCTTCTCAGGATTAGCTTTTTTTCCGGATGCCCCAAACAATCGGAAAGGGGATTCAGAGAAAATTACTTTACCCCAGTCCTCAGCAGTCCAATCCCTATACCTTTTGCAGAATATCAGTCTGTCCCTGATGTTTTTCCTGGAGAGAAGTGACTTCTTTGTTGCTCTTCTTGACACCAGTCCTTCCTCCAAAGTCTTCGCCTCCCTGCGTGCAGATGCACTCACACCTGCCTGCTGCCATTCCTGAGCAAGCTCTGTACTGGTGGTGCCTCCCGCAGCTGAATCAACTTTAGGAGACTGTCCTGGCGCTTGCTGGACTTTCTTGGGTGCTTTCTAAGGCCTTCTTCACAACAATTGAACCGCTCTCCTTGAAGTTCTTGATGATACGATAAATTATTGATTTAGGTGCAATCTTACTGGCATCAATATCCTTGCCTGTGAAGCCCTTTTTGTGCAAAGCAATGATGACGACACGTTTGATAGAGGAAGAACAATGATTCCAAGCACCACCCTCCATTTGAAGCTTCCAGTCTGTTATTCGAACTCAATCAGCATGACAGAGTGATCTCCAGCCTTGTCCTCATCAACACTCACACCTGTGTTAACGAGAGAATAACTGACGTGACGTCAACTGGTCCTTTTGTGGCAGGGCTGAAATGCAGTGGAAATATTTTGGTGGGGATTCAGTTAATTTGCATGGCAAAGAGGGACTTTGCAATTAATTGCTAATTGCCATCATACAAACTGATGCAGCAGACTTTGTGAAAATTAATATTTGTGTCATACAGTCATGGCCAAACAGTGTGAGATTGACTGTACTCTCCAGTGTGATTTGTTTTTTTGAGAGACACCAGAAGTGCTAAATCATCTGCATAAAGAAACAGGTGACATGAGCAAGCATCCTTCATACCATTTAGAAAACATATGAAGAATCACATGAGCATCATCAGTATTGATCAAAGACCTGGTCTCAGGCTATCATAAATGTATCCTGAAATATAGGAGGTAGAGAAAGCAGAAGAAGGTGTGTGTGTGTGTAAAACTGCTTACCTGCTGTAAAAGACAGAGCTGATGAGCCCCTAGTGACCCCCTACCCCTCCACCTCTCATTTCCTCTCCTCTTCTTCTCCCCCTCTCATTTGAGTCCCTCCCCAGCAATCTCACACTGACAACTCTCTGCTGACATGGGCAGGTTTGCAGGGAAAGGATGTGTGTGCGTGAGCATGTTGATACTGATGTCTTGTTGTGGTTTCCTGGATGCTATCTGTCCCAGGAATAAACAAAGGGAGCCCGTTTTTTATTGTGAATACTACGTAGGTCTTTGGGAGGTGGAGAGTTCCATATTCATTAACCTTGCTATGTTCAGACCCAACCAACACATACAGCACCACCTTAGCAGGTGCTAATTTGATCGTTGAACATATCTTTCTATCAAGAGACGCCACTACATTAGATGTCTATGTTCAGTATGTAAGTAGCATATTTACTTTGTTGTTGTTGCATATCTCTTACTGAATTAGAGACACTACTACGACTTCAATTCCTATTCTCCTCTATTCCATGTGTATTTTTAAACATTCGAGAGGAGGCTAGGATGTGTTCAGTATGTAAATAACATTACCACATCTCCCTGCTCCCTCTCTGATCCCTCATTAGTGAGCAATAAAATCCAACCATCCATGTCCCATTATGGTAGCAGTATCACAGATGAAACATTGATCTCCTTTTAGGACTTATTTCTGCTGGTACACATCTATCGATCTGGCTCTCTCCATAGCACAGTAACGATTACAAGGTTAACAGGCAGCTCAGAGGCACCATAATGATGGAAGTGTTGTTGATTGGAGGATAACAAAGGCATATGTCCCACTGCACCACATTTGACTGGTTGAGGCCGAGAGGGCTCACTCTTACACAAGGGAAAGAGGGTACCTGGTCAGTTGCATACCTGAATGCATTCAACCGAAATGCGTTTAGCTCAACCTTTCTGAATCAGAGAGGTCCGTGGGGCTCTCTTAATCGACGTCATCACGCCTGGGGAGCAGTTGTTGTTGGGGGTTAACGGACCTTTCAAATCTGAAACCTTTCGGTTACCGGCCCAATGCTCTTAACCACTAGGCTACCTGCCGCACTTTCCAAACGTGCATATGCTTTCCTGTCCCTTCTTTCATTTTTTCTTCTTTTTAAATACTGTTCTCCACTCTTTCTATCTGCCCATTTCTCTCTCTCTCCCTCCTTTCCTTTCTCTGAGGATGCTGGTGTATTTACCAGAGGACTTGATCAAAGACAGAGGCCTCAGCCATGAAGGGTTCCCAATTAGCCTGAGCATGACTCAGACTACTACTTCGTTTCTCTCTCTCTGTCCTCCCCTGAGCGATCATTTGTTTTCTAGTTATTCAAGTCATATGCTCGGTTGAACACTAAATAGACTGAGGATGTGGCAAATTGGAGGAGGGAACACAGAGAAAAACATGAAGGGAAATGATGTTTATTCACAACAGGATGGAAGAAACAGGAGAAAGAAGAAACTCGGCTTTCAGTTGTCGCTGTTGTGTCAGTTGTGTCGACGTTTTGTTTGTAGAGTGATCTAAAATGTTTTTGTTTGAGCTGCGTTTGAGCTGAGAGTTGATGTTGAATGGGATTCTGAGTGAATGTTTGGGGAGAGGATATTTGTGCAGCTAATAATCTTACGGACCACGTTTACATGCACACCAACATCCTACTCAGGGAACTCAAGCACTCTGTTTTTGAGTTGCCGCATATAAATATCATATCCCGTTTACAGTAACCCGAACAAGCGTGTATCCCGGTTATGAGAAACCCAGATAAGATGCCTAGGATATGCTGATCTAAAACGGGATACAGTGGCATGTAAACATCTTATCCCGTTTACTGTTGTTTTTGCGGTCTGCGTAGACTCATTTTCACCTATCATGGGTGTTGTGTGATGATGTTTTCATCTGATTGTCAAACAAATCACTTCAAAAAGTAGGCTGGCTACCTGTGCAGTTCGAGCCACCATAATAATTAATTCATAATTTTGCCTACTATAGTTAATTTACTATAATTTACTGCTGGCTTCTTTCACCCCTAATTTAGACAAGTTTCTGCCTGTGTAACCCTCTCACCAGGCTCGAATGTGACTCTCACGATATTACCTTACATAGAATATCTCAACCTCATGGAATGTTAGGTGAGAAGGACATCTTCAATAAGAATCCATATTGTAAACTCTCTGTGTCATGCAGGTGATAGAGGACCCAAAAGCGACTTAACAGAAACAGAGTTTATTCAAGTCCAAACAGGGAATAACAGAAATCCTCTAGTCTGTAGAGGGGAATAACAAGAGAAGCGGCCACAGACTGCAGGTCGCTTCGGGTAGGCGCAGGCCGTAGTTGACAGAGACACCTGCTCACACGCAGCATCTGATGAAGGCAAAAAACACGACAGGACAGGGCGAAACACAATCACAGCACGGTGAATACTAAACAAGGAACCGACGGGACAGGAACGGAACACAAAGGAATAAATAGGGACTCTAATCAGGGGAAAGGATCGGGAACAGGTGTGGGAAGACTAAATGATGATTAGGGGAATAGGAACAGCTGGGAGCAGGAACGGAACGATAGAGAGAAGAGAGAGCGAGAGAGTGAGAGAGGGAGGGGAGAGAGAGGGATAGAAAGAGGGAAAGAACCAAATAAGACCAGCAGAGGGAAACGAATAGAATGGGGAGCACAGGGACAAGACATGATAATAAATGACAAACATGACAGTACCCCCACTCACCGAGCGCCTCCTGGCGCACTCGAGGAGGAATCCTGGCGGCAACGGAGGAAATCATCGATGAGTGAACGGTCCAGCACGTCCCGAGACGGAACCCAACTCCTCTCCTCAGGACCGTAACCCTCCCAATCCACTAAGTATTGGAGACCCCGTCCCCGAGAACGCATGTCCATGATCTTATGTACCTTGTAAATAGGCGCGCTCTCGACAAGGACGGGAGGGGGGGAGGGAAGACGAACGGGGGTGCGAAGAAAGGGCTTAACACAGGAGACATGGAAGACAGGATGGACGCGACGAAGATGTCGCGGAAGAAGCAGTCGCACAGCGACAGGATTGACGACCTGGGAGACACGGAACGGACCAATGAACCGCGGAGTCAACTTACGAGAAGCTGTCGTAAGAGGAAGGTTGCGAGTGGAAAGCCACACTCTCTGGCCGCAACAATACCTTGGACTCTTAATCCTGCGTTTATTGGTGGCTCTCACAGTCTTCCCCGCAGACAAAGGCAGACCGGTAATGAAGTCAAAGGCGATGTGAGACCATGGTCGAGAAGGAATGGGGAGCGGTCTGAGACGACCGGCAGGAGGAGAGTTACCCGACTTAGTCTGCGCGCAGTCCGAACAAGCAGCCACGAAACGGCGCGTGTCACGCTCCTGAGTCGGCCACCAAAAGCGCTGGCGAATAGACGCAAGAGTGCCTCGAACACCGGGATGACCAGCTAACTTGGCAGAGTGAGCCCACTGAAGAACAGCCAGACGAGTGGAAACAGGAACGAAAAGGAGGTTACTAGGACAAGCGCGCGGCGACGCAGTGTGCGTGAGTGCTTGCTTAACCTGTCTTTCAATTCCCCAGACTGTTAACCCGACAACACGCCCATAAGGAAGAATCCCCTCGGAATCAGTAGAAGCCACAGAAGAACTAAACAGACGGGATAAGGCATCAGGCTTGGTGTTCTTGCTACCCGGACGGTAAGAAATCACAAACTCGAAACGAGCGAAAAACAACGCCCAACGAGCTTGACGGGCATTAAGTCGTTTGGCAGAACGGATGTACTCAAGGTTCTTATGGTCTGTCCAAACGACAAAAGGAACGGTCGCCCCCTCCAACCACTGTCGCCATTCGCCTAGGGCTAAGCGGATGGCGAGCAGTTCACGGTTACCCACATCATAGTTGCGCTCAGATGGCGACAGGCGATGAGAAAATAAGCGCAAGGATGAACCTTATCGTCAGACTGGAAGCGCTGGGATAGAATGGCTCCCACGCCTACCTCTGAAGCGTCAACCTCGACAATGAATTGTCTAGTGACGTCAGAGTAAAGGATAGGAGCGGACGTAAAACGTTCTTTTAGAAGATCAAAAGCTCCCTGGGCGGAACCGGACCACTTAAAACACGTCTTGACAGAAGTAAGAGCTGTGAGAGGGGCAGCAACTTGACCGAAATTACGAATGAAACGCCGATAGAAATTAGCGAAACCTAAAAAGCGCTGCAACTCGACACGTGACCTTGGAACGGGCCAATCACTGACAGCTTGGACCTTAGCGGAATCCATCTGAATGCCTTCAGCGGAAATAACGGAACCGAGAAAAGTAACGGAGGAGACATGAAAAGAGCACTTCTCAGCCTTTACGTAGAGACAATTCTCTAAAAGGCGCTGTAGAACACGTCGAACGTGCTGAACATGAATCTCGAGTGACGGAGAAAAATCAGGATATCGTCAAGATAGACAAAAACAAAGATGTTCAGCATGTCTCTCAGAACATCATTAACTAATGCCTGAAAAACAGCTGGCGCATTGGCGAGACCGAACGGCAGAACCCGGTACTCAAAATGCCCTAACGGAGTGTTAAACGCCGTTTTCCACTCGTCCCCCTCTCTGATGCGCACGAGATGGTAAGCGTTACGAAGGTCCAACTTAGTAAAGCACCTGGCTCCCTGCAGAATCTCGAAGGCTGATGACATAAGGGGAAGCGGATAACGATTCTTAACCGTTATGTCATTCAGCCTCGATAATCCACGCAGGGGCGCAGAGTACCGTCCTTCTTCTTAACAAAAAAGAACCCCGCCCCGGCCGGAGAGGAAGAAGGCACTATGGTACCGGCGTCAAGAGACACAGACAAATAATCCTCGAGAGCCTTACGTTCGGGAGCCGACAGAGAGTATAGTCTACCTCGAGGAGGAGTGGTCCCCGGAAGGAGATCAATACTACAATCATACGACCGGTGAGGAGGAAGGGAGTTGGCTCGGGACCGACTGAAGGCCGTGCGCAGATCATGATATTCCTCCGGCACTCCTGTCAAATCGCCAGGTTCCTCCTGAGAAGTAGGGACAGAAGAAACGGGAGGGATGGCAGACATTAAACACTTCACATGACAAGAAACGTTCCAGGATAGGATAGAATTACTAGACCAATTAATAGAAGGATTATGACATACTAGCCAGGGATGACCCAAAACAACAGGTGTAAACGGTGAACGGAAAATCAAAAAGAAATAGTCTCACTGTGGTTACCAGATACTGTGAGAGTTAAAGGTAGTGTCTCAAATTTGATACTGGGAAGATGACTACCATCTAAGGCAAACATGGGCGTAGGCTTGTCTAACGGTCTGAAAGGAATGTTATGTTTCCGAACCCATGCTTCGTCCATGAAACAACCCTCAGCCCCAGAGTCAATCAAGGCACTGCATAGCACCCGAACCGGTCCAGCGTAGATGGACCGACATAGTAGTACAAGATCTAGATGAAGAGACCTGAGTAGTAGCGCTCACCAGTAGCCCTCCGCTTACTGATGGGCTCTGGCCTCTTACTGGACATGAATTAACAAAATGTCCAGCAACTCCGCAATAGAGGCACAGGCGGTTGGTGATCCTCCGTTCCCTCTCCTTAGTCGAGATGCGAATCCCTCCCAGCTGCATGGGCTCAGTCTCAAAGCCAGAGGAGGGAGATGGTTGCGATGCGGAGCAGGGAAACACCGTTGATGCGAGCTCTCTTCCACGAGCCCGGTGACGAAGATCTACCCGTCGTTCTATGCGGATGGCGAGAGCAATCAAAGAGTCCACATCTGAAGGAACCTCCCGGGAGAGAATCTCATCCTTAACCACTGCGTGGAGTCCCTCCAGAAAACGAGCGAGCAGCGCCGGCTCGTTCCACTCACTAGAGGCAGCAAGAGTGCGAAACTCAATAGAATAATCCGTTATGGACCGTTCACCTTGGCATAAGGAAGCCAGGGCCCTAGAAGCCTCCCTACCAAAAACTGAACGGTCAAAAACCCGAATCATCTCCTCTTTAAAGTTCTGGAACTTGTTAGAGCAATCAGCCCTTGCCTCCCAGATAGCTGTGCCCCATTCTCGAGCCCGGCCAGTAAGGAGTGAAATGACGTAAGCAACCCGAGCTCTCTCTCTAGAGTATGTGTTGGGTTGGAGAGAGAACACAATCTCACACTGCGTGAGAAAGGAGCGGCACTCAGTGGGCTGCCCGGAGTAGCAAGGTGGGTTATTAACCCTAGGTTCTGGAGGCTCGGCAGGCCAGGAAGTAACAGGTGGCACGAGACGTAGACTCTGGAACTGTCCAGAGAGGTCGGAAACCTGAGCGGCCAGGTTCTCCACGGCATGGCGAGCAGCAGACAATTCCTGCTCGTGTCTGCCGAGCATGGCTCCTTGGATCTTGACGGCAGTGTAACGAGCGTCTGAAGTCGCTGGGTCCATTCCTTGGTCGGTTCCTTCTGTCATGCAGGTGATAGAGGACCCAAAAGCGACTTAACAGAAACAGAGTTTATTCAAGTCCAAACAGGGAATAACAGAAATCCTCTAGTCTGTAGAGGGGAATAACAAGAGAAGCGGCCACAGACTGCAGGTCGCTTCGGGTAGGCGCAGGCCGTAGTTGACAGAGACACCTGCTCACACGCAGCATCTGATGAAGGCAAAAACACGACAGGACAGGGCGAAACACAATCACAGCACGGTGAATACTAAACAAGGAACCGACGGGACAGGAACGGAACACAAAGGAATAAATAGGGACTCTAATCAGGGGAAAGGATCGGGAACAGGTGTGGGAAGACTAAATGATGATTAGGGGAATAGGAACAGCTGGGAGCAGGAACGGAACGATAGAGAGAAGAGAGAGCGAGAGAGTGAGAGAGGGAGGGGGAGAGAGAGGGATAGAAAGAGGGAAAGAACCAAATAAGACCAGCAGAGGGAAACGAATAGAATGGGGAGCACAGGGACAAGACATGATAATAAATGACAAACATGACACTCTGGGGTGATGACAAATAGGGTATTAACTTCAGATAGAATTATTATAGATTTTTGTTAATGTATAAGGATATGCTTTCCCATGTATTAAATGAAATCGAAACAGGAAATGACTCCACCAAGGCACCATACATACGGTTCAAGATGTGTATTATTACATTTTCAATGTACCACATCAAAATAAATAAAAAATAATAAACCGCCAATGAGTCGTGCACAACCCATGTCCAAATTATTTCAAGCTTGCTTAACCCCGTTGCTGTGCGTTTGAGCTAAAAAAAAACAATGACGACACACAAAGTCCCGAAGCACCCCACTGTTATTGTTACTTTCTACTTGTAGACATTCCCTCAGCGAAGTATAGCAGTTCTGTGCAGGTTTCCTCACAAGATCCACAGCAAGCACAGCTATCAGTGCAGACAGTACTCTTTAGCAGCAACAGATACCCCATGGAAACATGAACTCGTTAATCTTCCCCGAGCAATTCTCTCTCGGTGTCGCAAGATGATAGGCTAAGCTCAAGGCTGTCAAATATCTACACGATGAGACGGTAGCTTCAGTCTTTACTAAGTCTTTCTTAACAAAATGATAATAACTCTTAAAAAATCTAATCTCTATTTCCCTTCAAAACTCAGTATGTATGGGTTTTGTTCTATTTTTAATCGTTATCTTATCATTTATTTTCACCAACAGTCATAATGTAATGTCCATTCTCTTTCCAACGTCTCTCTCCCTCTCTTTTTTCCCAGGCCTCCGGTTAACCAGGTCAACTCTCCCATTGGTCACAGTTTAACAAGCTACATATTGGTCAAAACGTAAACTTGAAAGTAAACCAACCTATTCATTTGTACTTTACCAATTAAATATAACAAATAAACACAATACTTGTTTCTAACAAGAATAAACTCAATACTTGGTTCCGGCAAAGGTATTACACTTGTAGTTTCTGAAAGTTGGTAGGCCATATCCAAAATTCCAACATTTGGTAGGGCATTTGTTTGTCAACTCTAGTTTGATACATGCAGCTTCTCTTCATAACTTGTTGCCCCAGAAGACTAAATTAAGTAGTGCTCCCCAGAATAATGTCTTACATCTATAGAATGAATGCATTACTAATCTAGTTAACACAGGTAAAGTTTTCGGTTTAGTTTAGGGACCGGGGAGGAAATGCAATAACTCCAAAACAGTGGAATGACTGGTCCTGAGCAAAAAAAGCTGAGAAAACAACAAAACACATTTCTGATAAGACTTCAGGTCTTTTTGTGTGCATTTTTTCTGTGGTTGAAATTCTGTCTGCTTGCATAACAGTGTCAAAGATAACACATTACATGCAACACACACAAGAAATCGTATTTATCTACTCCTATTCCAGAGACAAAATTAACATTTGTCGTGTAATTTCACTGAAAGAAATGAAAAACTCTGCAGGAGTTAATATTCTGTGTCCATATTTCAGTTACTATTCCATTTAACCCATACAGTATACTTCAATGAGGAATTTCATGGATACAGGGATACTCATGAGCGGGATATCAAAGCTGCAAGTAAACAGCTTTCCCCAAATAATACCTTAAGCGGGATGCATAATGGACGCTTGTCCATGTTCTAGGAGTGTTTTATGTTGTATGTTTATCTTCTAGTACCCTAGTTCTGCCACCATTTCTCTCGAACAGGAATCACATGTTTAGGTTCTAGATCTATTCATGGTCTAGGACCGTTCATGGTCTTGTAGTGTTTATGTCCTAGGTTTGTTTTTCTAGGTGTCAGAGTTATTGGTCTGTTCTCTCTCCGAGCCAGTTGTATTTATTATTTTTTATTATTATAATTATTATTATTGTTTTATTTAACTTTATTTCAACAGGGAAGTCATATTGGAGACTAAAGTCTATTTTGCAAATGAGCCCTGCACAATACAAAAATGAACACATCCCACAGTAAGAAAAAAAACATTCTTCATTAGAAAAATCCTTTGTCAGCTATCTGACTTGCCCAAGGGACACCAAAGCATCCAATCGAAATGTATTTGAGAGATTATTCTAAAGATAGGGTGCGAGACAGATTAAAGGCTGATTTACCTACATCTGTAGACACCAAAGGAGTCCCCAGAGTAAACCAACCATGTGAGTGGGATTGATAACTTCTAATTAAACATTTTAACCGTGAAGTTATCCTTGTTGGACACTTGTGGAGCAGGGCTTTGTAAACAAAAAGGAGCATAATGATGTGATCTACTTGACATTAAAAGATCACTTTACAGATTTATACTGTAGATCACTATAGGAGTGAGAAGATATTGATGCACTGCAAATGGGACTCATCCCAAGCTCATTCTCTCCCCCTGTCTCCTGGAACAACCCCATTAACCTTCTCACACACAGAGATGCCAGGCAATACAAACACTGTCTCACTGACCAGCTACTGACCACTTGGAACATCAATACTGTTAAAGGATGAGTCAGAAATAGTGCCCTATTCCTTATGACCAGACCCAAAAGTAGTGCACTAAAATATAGGGAATAGGGTTCCATTTCAGACGTACCATAAAGATCAAATAGACCTGTTTGTTTTTTATTCGTGTAGACCATGGATGGGGCCAGAGAGAAGATTTTGAAATGTTATAACTAATTTCATGCAATTCCACAACTGCCATGCAGTTTTAAATATGACATCTGAGTGAGAGGGACTAATAAAATCAACAGGGACCCCTCCCGGTCAGTAATTTGACCATGACTACTACACGTTTAGACAGCTGTCTAGACTAATTTACCAATCTAACACAGGCTAATTGAGTGACTGTTATTGACTGTCATAAGAAGAGAAAAACTGCTGATGCACAACCAAATTTAGAAATTGCACCTTGTGTATTCTACTCCTCCAACGCTCAACATTAAGTTGAGCCCCCGACTGAGTTCCTCATTGTTGCGAGAAATTGATCCGCGGGCCGCCAGTTGCCCATCCCCTGTGTAGTCTAACCATATAATGTAATGTTCTTGGTTTTCATGTATAAATTATGGTGGATAATTATTAAGGTAGTGGTATATGCAGAGAGTATCCATAGATCCATAGATTGATCCATAGAACTCTAGATTCTACTGTGAACTGTAGTTAGCCTTAGATTTCTTATCTTTTCTTTAACCTTCATTTCGACAGGGAGTCATGCTGAGACCAAAGTCTCGTTCAATATTCACATCAACACACTAAAAGCAAAACACAATCATAGAAAACAAACATGTTCTTCAGTGAAAAAGGTTCTCAATCAATTTTAGAGTGCCTTGGAGATTGTTCCACAAGTAAGGCTGCAGAAAAAAAACTAAAAGCAAATTTACATAACTCAGTAGAGATTGAAGCGATCTCCAGAGTTAGCCATCCCTGAGACCAGGTCTCAAACATCTATAAGTTAACAATGAAGTATGAAGTAAGGTACGCCGGAAGTTTATGCAGGAAGGCTTTATAAACAAAAAGATTTCAAATGCATCGATATATGAGATTTCATAGAATGCCAACCTACTTTCTGATACAGAATGCAGTGGTGTGTACTGAACCGATTATCCGTAATAGAGCGTAGTGCTATGATCAACTGTGTCTAAGGGCTTCAATACAGTGGCAGCTGCATTCATACAGACATTATTCCCATAGTCTATAGCCGGCATGAATGTCGACTGAATTAATGAAAGGCGTGACCTATAGCTATAAAAGAAGTCCGTTTGAATTCTTAATTTCTTAACTTATTTTAAAGGTAGTTTTATGTCAATCCAGATTCCCAGATATTTATGTGGGGACATGATCAATGAGGGCACCATCCAATGTACATATGTATAAGACACATGTATAATTCATCTGATACATTTGTACGTGATTTACAGAATAAAATATACTTGGTTTGACCTGCATTAAGTACCAATTTCAGTTCAACAAAGGCTTTCTGCAAAGCAATGAAAGCAGACTGAAGCTCTGAAAGAGCCTGGTCAACCATGCATACATGACAGTGTCATCTGCATATAGGTATATGTTAATTTGTTTGCAGACAGACCCATATTGTTTATATACACAGTAAAGAGTAAAGGACTTAAAATCGATCCCTGTGGGACACCTTTCGTAATATAAAGGAAACCTGACTTAACACCATCAGAAAAAAGCACATTGTGTCCTGTCAGTCATGTAATGTTTTAACAAATTACATGACACTTGATCCATACAGATTGCAGACTATCTTTGAATCAATAAAGAGTGGGGCAGCGCAGTGCTTCCTCCTATCCATACGCTTAACCACATCATTTAACGCCAAGGTTGCAGCAGAGATGGTGTATGACTCCACCTGAAACCTGACTGGTGAACATGCAACAACATGGATTATCTCTTAAACTAAATTAAATCTAGGTTTATCTATTAATCTGGTTGCACCAAATTTTTTATTAAATCCTTCCACTAATCTAAGTTTAGTTTTCACTTTAAACGTATATTTATTTTAATCATGATGCTCAATGAATGTAAAAAAAATATATAAATTTAGATTGGAGAATAATTCCAAACTGCCACTTGAGGTGGTTTAACTGATAAAATGGCAGCATGCCTACTGTGGAGAGACCAAAATGAGTTCATCAGAGAATAATTAGAGACACGTTGAATCCTGTCGAGTTTTATGATAATTAACTAAATATTAGTAGGCTATTGACGTGTCCATTTTGTACAACATTTGAATTGGGGCTTATGATATGCCTAGCCTTGGTACGAATTAGGATGTTATCCTCTCTAGGGAATGTGGGATGCTAGCGTCCCACCTGGCCAACATCCAGTGAGATTGCAGACGCCAAATTCAAATACAGAAATACTCATTATAAAAATTCAGAAAACAAAACATATATTTTAAACTATATTTTACATAGTTTAAAGATTAACTTCTTGTGAATCCAACCACGGTGTCAGATTTTAAAAAAAGCTTTTAAAAAATGCTTTACGGCGAAAGCATACCTTACGATTATTTGAGAATATAGCCTAGCAGACAAATCATTACAAACAGTAACCAGCCAAGTAGAAGAGTTACACAAGTTAGCACCGGACAATAACGTCGTCAATATAAAAGGTAAACAAGAAAGGCACTCTCTCGGTCGAGCGCATGAAAAATCTCTGTGACACGGCAGGGTCCACTCATTCAGACTGCTCTTACTCCCAATTTCTAAAGACTTTTGACATGTAGTGGAAGGCATAGGAACTGTAATTTGAGTCCTAAGTCAATGGATACGGTAATGGCATTGAATAGAAAACTACACAAAAAAACTACTTCCTGAATGGATTTTTCTCAGGTTTTTCGCCTGCCAAAACAGTTTTGTTATACTCACAGACACTATTAGAGTGTTTTCTATCCAAATCTACCAGTTATATGCATATCATATCTTCTGGGCCCGAGTAGCAGGCAGTTTAATTTGGGTATGCTTTTCATTCAAAATTCTGAATGCTGCCCCCTACCCTAGAGAAGTTATGCAACATGCTGTAACAGGCCTGATAACGGTAGCATTGTAGTGAAGTTCCATTAATGTTAGTTTTAATGTGCTATATAGGCACCGATATTTACCAGTTATTTATGCTTACTAAATATTGGTGGGTCAAGTTGTCCGTCGTCATCATAAGGCTTAGGGATAGGGGCAAACTGCTAGTGAATCATCTCGCATATCTTCTGTGTGATAGGATCAATTCCGTCGGACGGAGGCCCCACTCCGGCTCCTGTCTGAAATAGCCCCTGCCTCTCCTCTGCTTCATCCTTTTTGGCGTTGGCTTTAAAAAAGAAAATCCAGCACGCTTTCATCCGATTTGGGTCCCTCTTCTCTTTAAACCGTGTCGTTCCATTATATTTGTCTCATAAAATGACCCAGGTGTCTTCCTTCTTTTTGACAGTCGTGTTGTCTGTCTTTTATCCTCTAGTACGTTACTAATTTCCTCCATTAGCTCCAACAATAGTTTTTTTTGGAGTGGAGAAATTTGAACTTCTTTGATGTGCCACGATCAGGTGGCTAGCGGAGAAATAATAAATGGCTAAATAACATGAAGTAATGACAATAATAAATCATATTGTATGCTAGCTAGGTTTATAAAATAGCTAGATACAGTAGCTAACGTTAGCCATCGAATTTGTTTTCTGTCTAGTACTGGCAAATAACGTAATTAATATCAAATCAGCCAACCCATGAGAACCTTTCACGATAGAGTTGCAGTAGTTCTAACGTTACATTGTTATTATTTTATCAAGGAACAGCATCTTTGTGGCCTCATTTGTGAAGTAGGCTAGCTACTTCGTTTCAACTCACGAAATACCTCATATATTGGTGTAACATGTCACTAATCATAGTTTAAAATCCTTAATCATAGATTTACTGATCAAGATGTAAAATTAAGCGGTGCAACACATCTCTGATTAATTATAAACCTAGATTTACAAAAGATTAGCTCTAAATCTAGATTAATGTAAACCATGTTGGTGCAACCCAACCCTAGAATACATCTTGTAGCTAGAAAGTGTGTAAACTGACAGTTGATTCATGATTTTACGACTTTTGCTGGCAAGAATAAAAAAAAATATATATATATATATTGAGATACAATTATTTAGGTCGGAGGGGTCACCACCTTTCTGGAGAGGGAACACATGGGCAGCCTACCAAACCCTGGCGATAGCACCCGAGATGATCGTCAGATTGCACATGTGTCAATGACTCCACTATCTGGGGAGCAGAAAGCTGCAGCAAGAAAGGATCAAGTAAATCAGCCCCAGTGGATTATTTTTAGTGTCTCTCTCCCCATCTTTCTCTGTCTCTCGCTCTCTCTTAATGTCTTTCTTTCTTTGTCTCTCTCTACCCTGCTCCCGGGTAGAAAGTTGTTCAAATGAAAACAAAGATTCACTAGAATTTTACTGATTTTCCAACGAGCCAGCTGGAGGCTGGGAGAAAAGCAGTGGACTGATTGACCAGGGTCAATTATGCCCCCATTTATTTCAAATAAAAAGCCTGCAGAGATAAAATGCTGATTAAAAGCATCAGTTATTGCATTTCTCTCATTAATGATGAGTCTGACACCTTGGTTAGGCAGGGAAGGAGAGGAATTTCCATGCTTCAATGCAATTTTTTCCCAAAATGTTGTTGATCACCAGCAGAGTCTAAGATATAACTTAGAAAGTAGCTTGATTTAGCGTTCTTAATTGAGGAAGTACATCTATTTTTCAGTCGACTGAATCGCTGCCAATCAGCTAACGCCATCAGATTGGTTAGTTGTGTGACTGACAGCAGGTAAGAATTGGCAAATCAACACAGTCTGAATCAGCTGTTGTATGATAGAGGTATAGAATTAAAGATTCCCTTATTGGCCCCACACCGTTCAACACTCCAAATGTTGCCTTTGTAATTGAATACATCTGCTTTGCCTGCCCAATGACAGAGAGTCAAAGAAAATAAATAGATGGAGTGAAGAAAAGAAGGATAGAGATTAGGAGAGAGGGAGCCTTCCCTTCATCTGGGTATAGGTGTAGTGGAATGATCTCAGAGAGCTGTGATAACGAGATTGACCAAAGCTATTCACCTCCTAAATGAATGGTATCCCTGATATCCTGAGGCTGGCATCGGAAATAGCTGAGGTCCAGGAGAGAATTGTTGTTTTGCCGTACACAAGCCTAAGATCACTATTTGAAATGCCAAGCGTCGACTGGAATGGTGTAAAGCTCGCTGCCAATTTACTCTGGAGCAGTGGAAAAGCGTTATCTGAATTAATGAATCACGCTTCACCATCTGGCAGTCCGATCAATGAATCTGGGTTCAGGCAGATGCCAGGAGAACGCTACCTACCCCAATGTATAGTGCTAAATGTAAAGTTTGTTGGAGGATGAATAACAGTCTGTGGCTGTTATTCACAGTTTGGGATAGGTCCCTTAGTTCCAGTGAAGGGAAATATTCACGCTTCAACGATTCTGAATTTCATACTTTGTGGCAACAGTTTGTGGAAGGCCCTTTCCTGTTCCAGCATGACAATGCCCCCCTGTACAAAGTGAGGTCCATACAGAAATGGTTTGTCGAGATCAGTGTGGAAGAACTTGACTAGCCTGCAAAGAACCTTAAACAACTGAGAGCCAGGCCAAATCGCCTAACATCAGTGCCCTACCTCAATAATGCTCTTATGCCTGAATGGAAACATATCCCCTCAGCAATGTTCCAACATCTAGTGGAAAGTCCTCCCAGAAGAGTGGAGGCTGTTATAGCAGCAAAGGGGGGACCAACATATTAATGCCAAACATTTTGGAATGAGATGGTCGTCGAGCATACTTTTGATCATGTAGTGTACTTCTACTCAGCCCCCAGAAACTGGGTATCATCCATTGCTGTCTCCCAGAAAGCCTGGCCTTTCCCCAAGGTTGCCATGGAAATATTAGACTCTGAGACGAGCACTCGAGAAGTTGAACCCTGTTAGAGACGCTAACCACATACATGCACACACACTAATGTTCATGTGAAAACTTCAAAGAACTTGGTTGTCTTCCAGGAAGGCAGGATGAGGGAATCAGTATTCCAAAGATACCTTGCTTCCCGCTCACACACACACACCTTGCTTCCCGCTCACACACACACACACACACACACACACACACACACACACACACACACACACACACACACACACACACACACACACACACACACACACACACACACACACACACACACACACACACACACACACACACACACACACACACACACACACACACACACACACACACACACACACACACACGTATTCCTACTAAAATGCTGAGGCCATTATTTATGTAGCTTTTAATGTGCTCTCCATTTGATATTCAGAGTGCTTCTGGACCTCCATCACAGGCTTTGCCACTGCTTCATTATGCTCACCTCTCCTACGACCCCATTTTGGATCTAACCCAAGGCACTTGCGGCTCCCAATACCTGTCAGTTGAAGGTACCTGGCTCTGTCTGGCACTCTGTTGCTTTGTAGAGCCAGTTAAGCACTAAGCTAATGCCATTCTACTTTTCTTACGCACATTACCTGCTAATATGCTAATCAGTTAGCTGTGCTGCCTTGTTGACTTTGACGTGGAGTAGCACTGGGTATCTAAAAGGAGACTTGTAGCAGAGAGGTACATAGCAGAGAGGAGAGGTGTGTATTGTGTGTGTGTGTGCGTGCGCGCGGGTGTGTGTGTGTGGGTATAGAGAGATGCACGTAGGAGGGTTAACCTGACCTGGGACAGGTGTTTCTCCTCCTAATCTATCTCTGTTTATTGACACTGTTTTGCATTTTTCATGTATTTCTCTCTCTCCCTTTCTCGCTGTCTTTCTCATTTTCTCTGTTTATCTCTCTCCCTCTCTTGACAATCTCTGTGTTGCCTAATAATCCAGTGACTGCCGTCTCTCTATCCACCTTTCTCTCTGTCTCTTTCTCTCACTTCTTTTCTCTTTGTTCCTCTCCCTCTCTCTATGGTTGCTACTACAGACCTTATCAAAGACAAACACCTTAATCCGGCCCGGCCAGGTAATCCCTGTGGGATAGGCATCATCTAATGCCTGTCAACATGGCAGCCAACACACTACGTATGTAAAAAAAAAAATAGACATGTACAAACACACGCATTAATTTAGGGCTCAATCTATATAGCTGATCGCACAATAGAAACGTGAAGGTAATTTCAGACTGAGACGACATATACAGAATTGACTGTGAATGCTATCTCTGCTGACACGGGAACATTGCTTTTCAATTTCAATCACGCTGTAAACGCTGAACTTCCGCACTACGGATTGTCACACATCCAGTATTGCACACACACAGACAAATTTAAGCAAACAAAAACACATATGTACAAACATACAACACACAAACAAGCAGCAGCACAACATGACTAAAAAGCGGCTGTTAGGTTAGCTGAATAACTCCAGGCGTGATCCCTGCGGAAATCAGATCGCCTGTCAGGCAGTAGAGGACACACATGCTTCACCGTCTCTCCTACATTACCAACCGTAAGAGCGGCAATGGCCTTCTGCTGCAAAGCATTCTGATTTATATTACCTTAACTAATAATATTACTTCTATTTATGGTATCCTAATTGGTACGGAAGACAGGATTAATATGTGAAGAACATAGTGTACTGTGCATGCAGTGTCCTTTATTGATTTCCTTTATCATAATGCCATTGCTATGTGCTGTCCGTGTTCATATTAGAGATACTATGTTACTTTAAGATGCCGAAATGACAAGATATTTACATACAAATGACAAGATGAAATGGTAAATATAGTCCTCAATACACTGGACATGATGTTATCAATCCCTGGTGCCAATAGTAGATGTTGAGCACCGGCCTGAAAACTTGCTTTGATGTTGAGACATGGATAGGGCAGATATTTCAGTATCATTTGGCACCAGGTTGTTAGCCACTGGTACAACGCGCTTTTCATTGTAAATACCAACTGAAAAAGGAAATAAGCACTTCCTCATTGTGTACAGATGGGAAGGTACTACACTATATCCACTCCAGGTAGAATAGCTATTCTCTCACACCACCAGGGAGTTGTGGTTATTGACAGTGTGTGGATAATGACCTCTCTACCTGCCACTGAGGATCTAACATGCCTTATTGACCATGAGGAATGAGGACGACGGGCTGATTTAGGGGTTGTCATGGCAATGTTTCCTGCATAGCATAACAGAGACAGGCGGCTAGGACCAGAGAAGGGTGCGGCCATGCAAAGAAGGTTGAGCCGGTCAATACGCTTGTAGCACGGTGGTTAAGTGGTCACTGATGTGTGTGTCAGGGTATTGACCGTGTGTATACAATCGTGCGTGTGATTAACGGGATGTGTGTGTGTTGGCATGACCACCAGGCCACCATTGTTGCTATACCCAAGATGGCAAAGATAACTGACTATCACCCCGTAGCATTTACTTCTGTCATCATGAAGTGCTTTGAGAGACTAGTCAAGGATCATATCACCTCCACCGTACATGCCACCCTAGACTCACTTCAGTTTGCATACCGCCCCAACAGGTCCACAGACGATGCAATCGCCATCACACAGCACACTGCTTTGTCCCACCTGGACAAGAGGAATACCTATGTAAGAATGCTGTTCTTTGACTACAGCTCAGCATTCAACACCATAGTTCCCTCCAAGCTCATCATTAAGGTTGAGGCCCTGTGTCACACCCTGGCCTTAGTATTTTGTGTTTTCTTTATTATTGTGGTTAAGCCAGGGTGTGACATGGGTGATTTATGTGGTTTGTTTTGTCTAGGGGTTTTTGTAGTTTATGTGATTGTGTTTAGTTAAGTAGTCTAGGAAAGTCTATGGTTGCCTAGAGTGGTTCTCAATCAGAGGCAGGTGTTTATCGTTGTCTCTGATTGGGAACCATATTTAGGCAGCCATATTCTTTGAGTATTGTGTGGGTGATTGTTTCCTGTCTCTGTATTTTGCACCAGTTAGGATTGTTTCGGTTTTTCACGTTTCTTGTTTTTGTATATTGTTCATTTTTCATCTTTCATTAAAGATGTATAAAGATAACCACGCTGCATTTTGGTCCTCCTCTCTTTCACCAGAAGAAAACCGTAACACCCTGGGTCTCAACACCGCCCTGTGCAATTGGGTCCTGGACTTTATTTTTTATTTAAAAAAATAAAATAATAATTGCAATATATCTATTGACGTTTTCCTTTTTTACAATTTAACAAGCAGCTTAATTTGACAGATAATGCCCTGTTATTCCTTCCACCTAACGCAAAGCACCATGCTACATGGGGGCACATTGTGCAAACCCTTCCCTCCCAAACAAATGAACACCCCCCCCCCCTCTACCGGTATTAGCTTCAATGATTAACAACAAAAAAAGAAGCAGAATGACTTTCACGTTGCATGCTAAAAAAAAAATATTTAACGCAAAAACAAATAATATATTAATGAAGAAAGTAATAATGAGGCAGCTAAGGTAACGTCTCTAGAAACTTCTGAAAGTCCCCCCAAACCTCCAAACCCCCCCAAACCTCAGTAAATTCAAAGGGTTTATTACGTAAATTGTATGTTTTTTTTTTCAGATGGAATATAGGAAGTTAGTTCTTTTAGCTACATCTGCTTGCTTGGCTGAGTGTCACTATTCCATATAATAGCTCTGCATTTATTGGCTGCAATGACTACCAATTTAATGAATCTGGTTTTGCTACACATATTAACTGGTAGAAAAGAGTACTAGAATCTTGTGGCACCGTCTTATTAGTGAACTGTGGTAAGATCTGAATAATGTCTTTCCAATAATTGCTTAGTTCAGGGCAGGACAAAAACATATACATAAATGTTCCCACCACCGTTTTACACCTTCGGCAAAATGTTTAATATTTTGAATTGATCTGTATAAGTGCCTTGCGAAAGTATTCGGCCCCCTTGAACTTTGCGACCTTTTGCCACATTTCAGGCTTCAAACATAAAGATATAAAACTCAGTTTTGGATTTGTTAAAAAAGTTTGAAACAAAAAAATACAGTTTTATATCTTTATGTTTGAAGCCTGAAATGTGGCAAAAGGTCGCAAAGTTCAAGGGGGCCAAATACTTTCGCAAGGCACTGTACAGTCTCTCTGGTGTAAAGTAGACCCTATGTAAAATATTGAATTGCATCAACTTGTGCCTTGTGTTCAATGAAATACGCTGAGCATCTAAAAAGAGCTTTCCCCATTTCTCATCCTCAAAAATGAGACCAAGGTCATCATGCAACTTCATGCAAGCTTTCAAAGTTTCATTGTTCCCCAACAGAGCATGAAGACTGGAGTACATGTAAGACATAAAACCTTTTATCCCTTTCCTTTCCCTGGGCTGAATCCTCCCTGCTGAGTGGCAATATAATGCCTAACCTGTAGGTACTTGAAGAAATGAGTTTGAGGTAACTGAACATGAGATGCCAGTTGTTGAAAGGAGAGTAGGTCACCTTGTTAGGATTTATTTTTCAGAGTAAATAACTCACAGACACTATAGAAGCTTTAACCAAGTTTCATCATTCCCCAAAGGTTCTGTACAGCTGAAAACAGACAGCTAAAGATTTCAGACTTCACAGTTTATATACATCCTACTTAAGACACTCCCCTTTCTCTCCAGTCCTTACATTTTATGGCTCTACAGGAAGTTAATAAAGAGGGTAACAGGATTCCAAACATGTATTACTCTCTTAAGAGAATCTGTCCTCCCCTCCTGACCTCAACCCCACTTTCATCTAATATACAGATGTCCATCTGTCTCCCCTGTTTCAACACATCTCTCCTCTCCTTCATCAAACACATTCCAATGCCTTCTTCTTTCTTCAGAGAACCATTAACTTCTAACATAACCCATTCTCTTTCATTTCCTATCATTCATTTAATATCTCAATGTTCAAAGTTTAGCACATCCCAACAACCTTCTCTATAGAGATGACAAAATATTTTAATTCCTTTGTTGAACCAAGAAAATATAAAACCATCTCTCAGGGATTTAGGTAAGATGGGGTTATTATAGAAAGGTTTTGGTTCATTTATAGATCTAAGCCCTTCTGTTTGTTTAGACTTCAATCCATATGTAAAGTGTTTTTAATGAAAGGGTTATTTATGAGACCTAGCGAAGCTTTAGGTGGGCTAATATAAGCTGCCAATGTAGCAGGGTCAGACACTCTTCCTCTATCTGTCTCCAAGAGGCCTTTAACTGAGCCTTTAACTGAGATGCCCAGTAATAAAACTGGCAGTCAGGTAGAGTAAGTCCTCCTTGGTATGGTTTTCATAAAGTTGTGAGTTTCACACTGGGGGGGTTTCCCTTTCCACAGAAATTAAGTAACCTTCCTATTAATGTTTGAAAAAGGTGCAAGAATTGTGGTAACATATTAATCTTTAAACAATTGACCCGTCCAATAAAAGAAAATTGGTAAATCCCGCCATCTATCCAATTCTTCCCCAACCTTTTGTGGAGTATAATTCTGTTGATATGTCTTAATAATTTTAGAAGGAATTTGCAATCCAAGATATGTCATTTTCTGAAGTTTCCAAGAAAACGGCTGGTTTTCGGCTGGGTTCTGCATAGCTGCCCTGTTAAAAGGCACAATTACACTTTGATAGGTTTATTTTATAACCTGAAAAAGTTCCCATATTCTTTCAGGATGTCAACTAATGTTCGGAGTGAAATTTCTGGTTTAGTGAGGTAAAGCAAAATGTTATCAGCATTTAGCGAGACCAGGACTTCACGCCCACCTATACGAACACCATGGATGGATGGATGAGATCTAAAAGCTTCTGCCAGTGGCTCTATAGCCAAAGAAAAAAGGAGAGGACTAGCGGGACAACCCTGTCTTGTGCCACGTGACAGGGAGAACTGTGAGGAAACATTTCCATTAGTCAGGATCTGAGCTACCGGACATTTGTACCTACATACTTAGGTCCAATATTCATCCTCAGTAAACTTCAAACAGATAGTTCCATTCTATTCGGTCAAAAGCTTTTTCCACATCTAATGAAGCCGCCACTACAGGTTCTTGGTCATTCTCTACATAATGCATAATATGAAATAATCTTCTGATATTATCAGGAGATGAGCGGTTTCTTACGAAGCTTGTTTGGTCCATATCAACCAAATCAGGAAGATCCTTATCTAGTCTAAGAGCTATGAGTTTTGCAAGAATCTTATATGAAATGTTCAATAAAATGTTGAATTTATTATGGATTTATTATGGATAAATGAATAAACAATATCCCCATTTTAAATAGAATTGTGTCTAGATAAACTTATACTCTGTATGTTTAAATGGACAATATGAGTTCATAAGAAGAAATTGTGTGACAGGAGAAAGGAGTAATAAAACCATTCCAACTGGGCAGGAACAAATGGGTTGTGGACTGTGTAAACACATAAGGTTGTTAGCCTATGGTTGACCCAACCTGAAACTTAGCTCTGGGGTTTTTAGATTAGGCAGTGAGTGCATTCCTAGGGTTTCTGTTAATTAAACCTGTCAGTTCAGTGGTGATCGATAATGTTGAGGGGTCAAAAGTTATCTGGGAGTGTGTTAGTAAGTTAGAATGAACTCCTCACCTTACTTTGTCCTGTCGAGAGGGGGGGGGGGGGGGGTTCGTTTAAGACAGTGAAATGACGTCATGGTCTGTATTTAAACTGATGCATTTGTTTTGAGTGGGAGCGCGTTCGGGAAAAAATTATATTACCTATTATTTAAAGACTGGTCTGCGTCTATTTTATGCAAACAAGAAATCTTACAAATTCTCATAAAATAGATTAAGGGCTTTCAATTGATGAAAGCAAATTGTCATAATTAAATTATACTAACATAAAGGTATTGGTCTATACGACTCACAAAGCAGAGGATCTTTCCCAGGTTTTAACAAAACTGTGATCAGTGCCTGTTCAAGTGTGTCAGGGAGGTTTTCTGTCTCTATGGCATAATTAAACATATTTCAAAGAGGCTCAATTAGTTTGGGCAAAAAGGATCGATAGAATTCAATAGGGAATCCGTCTATCCCTGAGGAAATTATGGAAATGATTAATTTCCTCAGACATAATCTCTTTCTCCATGTGCTCTCTATCCTCATCAGTTTAAAAGTTTGTAAATTGAGTTTGTTCAAAAACTCATGCATTGTGTCGGGGGATCCCCTTCAGACTTGTACAATGTTTCATAAAACTCCCTAAAGACTATATTAATTTCCTCAGGACTGTGAACACCTGTGTTATTCCGTAGCTTAATAGAGCTAATAACTCTACTAGCATTATCTGCCAAGCAAGCAATTTTCCTGCTTTATCTCCATGTTCGTAGTAGTTTTGTTTTGTTCTCCTTGGAGCGTTTTCCATTTTATGGGTCATCAGGGTGTTATATTCCAATCGCTTTGTGTCTAAGTTTTGTAGAATTGAGTCGTCAAATGTTATACTATATTCATTTTCCAGATCTCTAATGTCTTTCTCCAACGAATCTACTTGAGCCTTATACATCTTACGAGCACCTGAACTAAAAGGATATTATTTGCCACCTCAGCTTTGCAAGGAGAGCTTCCCATCAAATTAGGGGGAGGCAGAGTTGTTATTGGTGCTAAAAAAATATGCCTATATGAGTGTTCAGAAATGTTACAAATGCGGGATTATTTGGTAAGTATGTGCCAAACCTCCATCTTCAGCCATTATTATCTCTGATGATGGGCATGTTAACTTCAAAAAGATATTTTGGTAAAATGTAGGATCATCATGGTTAGGCCAATACACATTCACAAGGATAATGGGGCTCAGTGCTGATGAAACAAAACCTTGAATGATCACAAACATACCCCCTTTGTCTTTAATCTGAGATTGTATCTGAAAGGGGTAATGCTTATTAATGCGTATGGCCACCCCTCTTGCCCGAGAGGTGAAAGATGAATAGTACACTTGACTCACCCACACTCTCTTCAGTTTATCATGCTCAGAGTCAGTCAGGTGTGTCTGCTGAAGAAGAGCTATATCAACCTTATGCTGCTTTAGATCATTCAGAATGTGTTTGCGCTTGACTGGGCGTTTAAAAACCCTAATGTTAAATGTCATAAATGTATAGTTATTAGGTGCTGACATATTTAAAAAAAAAAAAATTTTTTAAAAAAAATTGGGAAAAAGAAAGAAACAAAATTGCATTAAGTGTATAGAACTTGTACAAAATGAAATTATGAAAGCATAAAATAGTAAAAGTCACGTGAGCTAATAACCTGACCCTACCACAAACCCACCCAACACCCTCCCCAATTGAGGGAGTTAAAGAACCCATACCCTTTGACGCTAGTCTTCAAGCTAGATGTACCTGCTCTGCATAGCATCGGTCGAACTCGGTTAATTCTACATTATATGTATATGGCATTGGAAGTACATTGACTGTTCCTTGTAACATGCAAATGTAGTTTGTTGAGTAACAAAATACAATTTGAATCAAAGCGTCAAACATCGGCAACAATAATGACCGGACTATTTAGCCTCACGTGAGCATGTCTCAACAGCAACAACAAAAACAGAGCCTACCCGCACACCCAAATGTCAACCAATCAGCATTCCCAAAATGCGTGCTGAAACCTGTGCCGCGCGACGACAAAAGCGATGACTACAAATGCACCCCAGCAGCACAGGAAAAAAGACATCAAGCCATGATGAATAAATTAAAAACTATCATCCCTCAAATATAAAATAGGGACACGTAGTCTCCTGACCCCTCCTGTCTCAGCCTCCAGTATTTATGCTGCAGTAGTTTATGTGTCGGGGGGCTAGGGTCAGTTTGTTATATCTGGAGTACTTCTCCTGTCCTATTCGGTGTCCTGTGTGAATCTAAGTGTGCGTTCTCTAATTCTCTCCTTCTCTCTTTCTTTCTCTCTCTCGGAGGACCTGAGCCCTAGGACCATGCCCCAGGACTACCTGACATGATGACTCCTTGCTGTCCCCAGTCCACCTGGCCATGCTGCTGCTCCAGTTTCAACTGTTCTGCCTTATTATTATTCGACCATGCTGGTCATTTATGAACATTTGAACATCTTGGCCATGTTCTGTTATAATCTCCACCCGGCACAGCCAGAAGAGGACTGGCCACCCCACATAGCCTGGTTCCTCTCTAGGTTTCTTCCTAGATTTTGGCCTTTCTAGGGAGTTTTTCCTAGCCACCGTGCTTCTACACCTGCATTGCTTGTTGTTTGGGGTTTTAGGCTGGGTTTCTGTACAGCACTTTGACATATCAGCTGATGTACGAAGGGCTATATAAATGCATTTGATTTTGATTTTGATTTGTAGTTAAAACCCTCTCAGTGTCCACCCCCCCCCCCGTTCAGCTGAAACCATGGCGCAGGCAATGCAAAAATATTCTTAGAAATATTTAACCTCCACACATTAAAAAGTCCAATACCTCAAATGAAAGATAAACACCTTGTTCATCTACCCAGCATGTCAGATTTTTGTTTTACGGCGAAAACACACCACATATTTATATTAGACCACTACCGAAACAAAGACAAGAGGCAGCCATTTTGTCCCAGAAAATATAAAATTATAAAAGCAGGATTAAAAAATAAATCATTCACTAGCCTTTTGAAAATCTTCATCAGATGACAGTAATAGGACATGTTACACAGTAC
Organism: Oncorhynchus gorbuscha; assembly: GCF_021184085.1. Taxonomy (NCBI): domain Eukaryota; kingdom Metazoa; phylum Chordata; class Actinopteri; order Salmoniformes; family Salmonidae; genus Oncorhynchus; species Oncorhynchus gorbuscha. Next base: position 29,373,583 of record NC_060176.1, on the reverse strand, counting down.
ATTTGTTTTTTTCAATAATATGCCATTTATATCCATAACTCTCCGTTTTACATTGACTTCATGTTCAGAAAATACTCAAAAATGTCCGGAGAAATTATAGATAGCTCCGCCAGATAACATAAATAGACATCATAAACTTTGACTAAATATACATGTTCTACATATAGTTAGAAAGATACACTGCTTCTTAATGCATCCCCTGTGCCACATTTATTTTTACCGTTACAGAATTAGTTCACTATGTAATAATCTGAGACGGCGCTCAGACGTAAGCAATATTTCTCCGCTATGTTGGAGTCAACAGAAATACAAAATTACAACATAAATATTCCCTTACCTTTGATGTTCTTCAATCAGAATGTAGTGGAAGGAGTCATACTTACCTAATGTAACGTTTGGTTTCAGTTCGTGTGCCTTTATAGTAGCATATGCTATGAGTTCCAGCTGAAATACATCCAAAATTACTTCTGGTCCCGAACAGTTGCGCATCAAAACTTCAAAATGACATACTATATGTTGACTAAACTGGTCAAACCAAGTGCAGAATCAAGCTTTAGGATGTTCTAAACGTACAAAACAATTCTCAAATCTATCGGACATTCATGCTTCTTCTCAGGCATTCTGGAACAAAGGAAGGTCTGTCCAAAAAGCGCGCTCTCGTCACCAAGTATTTCCTCGCGACACTCACTCTTTTGCCTCCCAAAGGGTCAAAACTCACGGGATTTGCACAATTAAACGCTGTACTGAATGAGGACATCTAGTGGAAGACATAGAAAGTGTCTCCAGATCCATAGCTGGTTGGGTAGGGTGGGGGCGATGACGTCAAAGTTGCCCCGTTTCAGGCTCCCAAAAATAGTTTGGGAGATTGCCTGCCCTGTGAGTTCTGCTATACTTACAGACATAATTCAAACGGTTTTAGAAGCTTTAGAGTGTTTTCTATCCAATAATTATTATTATATGCATATATTAGCAATTTTAGAGAGATTTATTTTCAGTTTACTATGGGCACGCAATTCATCCAAAGGGGACAGTATTCTGCCTAGCCCTAACAAGTTTAAACAATCACCGTCCTCCTGAGTTCACCCTCCCCCCCAAAAATATTATGTATAAACACATGTACGAAAATACACAAGTGTAAAGCTATCAGCAAGCTGGCAATTAGGTCGATCAGCCAGTGAGTAGCTTATCCCTGCCTCGGTATCACTAACGCTAGCATACATCTTTAACAATTAACAAGCCAGCAAATGTAATAGTAGCTACAATTCCCTGAATTAATATAAACAACATAGTTAGGCTTGAAACCCAGTCAAAAGCCACGTAACTATTTAACCAATTTTACCTCTAGGCGTTCAATAAAAGTATACAGCAAAAATGTAACTACCTGGCATAGTGTGGATGTAGCTATAGTTACACCCTTATAAACTTAGCGAGTCAACATTAGCTATGTCCCAACTTTACCTCGCCAGTCATTATCGTACGAGCCATCTAGCCAGCCAGCCATCTAGCCAGCCAGCCAGCCAGTCGATCATATGAGTAATTTAGTTGTTTCCCTCAGGTGTAACAATTCACTATTCACTGTATCCAAATTCAAAAGACAGTTCCTCATGACGTAGTAGACGTGAACAAGTAAGAGAGTTCTTTCCTCGTGTTTGTTTCAGCCATCTTCATAGAGTCAAATGTGCGCTCACCATTCTTGGTTTCGATCCACAAAGTCGCTGGGTAGCACAGGCCATATACCAAGCCAGCCTGGCGCAGAAGTCTCTTCAGTGGGGAGAAAGCCATCCTCCTCGTGTACTATGGGAGAAAGGTCCATAATCCATGATTCTGGCATCTCCGTACTTGAGCTCTCCCTTTGCTCGGGCAGCAGAGTGTAAGTGAACAGTGTCCTGGTACCGTAGAAATTGAATGACAAACGCCCTGGGTGCAACCTGTCCAGGCAGCTGCCTCCTTAGGGTGCGATGGACCCTCTCGATTTCCAGTGGGTTCGCGGAAGGGGGTAGATCCAGAATGTTGAGAATCCATTCCTGTATAAAGGAGAATGTGTCTCTTACCTCCACGGCCTCTAGGAAACCTTAAAGTCTCAAATTCGAACGCCTTTGGAAATGTCCGTAATAATCACATTTCTCCTCGAGTTTAGAGAGGGAGTCTTCCAACTCCTTGTATTATTGGTCCACGTCCTCGCGGACATCCAGGATGGCTGCCTGGTGGTCAGCATGGTCTTTTTCTAACTGTCACTTGTCCCTTTGTGACTTTCTGGTCTTTGTGGAGATTATCGACCGGTACATACATTTTGCTGAGGCGTTCAGAAAGTGTCTCTTGGATTTTTGTTATACCCTTGTCCAACTCCACTCTGAACCATGCTTGTGCTTCTTCCGAGCTAGCATCTGCCAAGACCAAAGAAAGGCTGTCAGAAGGGGGCATTTGTCCATGCCTAGTCTGAGGCTTTGACATATTGGGCATATTTTGTTTTTGGCGATAGAATAGATGTTTTAACTTCAAACTCACTATTAACGAACAGGTAAACCATGTCAAAATGCCTTAAAATGTTTAGATAGTTTGAGGACGCTACGCAGACGCATCTTGTTAGAGCTTCGCCATTGCTGGAAGTTGGTCCTGGGCTTCCTGACGGGCCGCCCACAGGTGGTGAGGGTAGTAAACAATATCTCCACTTCGCTGATCAACACTGGGGCCCCGCAAGGGTGCGTGCTCAGCCCCCTCCTGTACTCCCTATTCACCCATGACTGCATGGACATGCACGCCTCCAACTCAATCATCAAGTTTGCAGACGACACAACAGTAGTGGGCTTGATTATCATCAACGACGAGAGAGCCTACAGGGAGGAGATGAGTGTACTCGGCATGTGGTGTCAGGAAAACAACCTCTCACTCAACGTAAACAAAACAAAAGAGATGATTGTGGACTTCAGGAAACAGCAGAGGGTGCACCCCCCTATTCACATCGTAGTCGTAGTGGTAAAGTAGTGAGGTTTTTTTCACGTTTTTTAAAGTTCCTTGGCGTACACATCACAGACAAACTGAAGTGGTAAACCCACACAGACAGTGTGGTGAAGAAGGCCCAACAGCGCCACTTCAACCTCAGGAGGCTGAAGAAAGTTTGGTTGTCACCTAAAACCCTGACAAAATTTTACAGATGCACAATCGAGAGCATCCTGTCAGGCTGTCTGTATCATCGCCTGGTACGCCTGGTACCGCCCTCAACCGGAAGGCTCTCCATAGGGTGGTGCGGTTTGCGCAGCGCATCACTGGGGGCAAATTACCTGTCGCCAGGACACCTACAGAACCCGATGTCACAGGAAGGCCAAAAAGATCATCAAGGACAAAAACCATCCAAGCCACTGCCTGTTCACCCCGCTATCATCCAGAAGGAGAGGTCAGTACCGGTGCAACAAAGCTGAGACCAAGAGACTGAAGAACAACAATCACTAACTCAGAAAGGCGGCTGCCTAAATACTTTAATAATGGAACATTAGTCACTTTAAAAAATGTTTACACATTTTTGCATTACTCATTTCATGTGTGTATGCTGTATATTATTCTATTCTACTGTATCTTAGTCTGTGCTGCTCTGACATTGCTAATCCAAATATTTGTATATTCTTAATTCTATTCCTTTACTTTAGATTTGTGTGTATTGTGGAGAATTTGTTAGATGTTATGGCACTGTTCACCTGCAATAACATCTTCTAAACACGTGTATGTGACTAACAAAATTTAATTTGATTTGAACAGCCTAGCTAATCTGCTCTACTAGGATGAGTAAAATGGTCAGAGTGAGGTATTTCAGATATTATTAGGATCCCAATTAGCTGTCATGAAAGCAGTAACTACTCTTCCTAGGATCCACAAAAGATAAGAAACATTACATAATACAGAACATTAATAGACAAGAACAGCTCAAGGACAGAACTATATAAATTTTAGAACGGCACACGTAGCGTAGCCTGCATATCAATACACACATTGTCTAGGTCAAATAGGAGAGAGGTGTGGTGCCGCAAGGGATTGCATTATTTGTTTTTTTAAACCAGGTTAGCTGTTCATTTTTGCAATATGAGCTGAACTGGAGTTAGATGCCATAATGGTTCTATACAGTGGCTTGCGAAAGTGTTCACCCCTTGGCAATTTTCCTATTTTGTTACCTTACAACCTGGAATTAGTATAGATTTGTTTGGGGGTTTGTATCATTTGATTTACACAACATGTCTACCACTGAAGATATAAAATATTTTTTTATTGTGAAACAAAAAATAAATAAGACAAAAAACATCAAACTTGAGCATGCATAACTATTCACCACCCAAAGTCAATACTTTGTAGAGCCACCTTTTGCAGCAATTACAGCTGCAAGTCTCTTGGGGTGTGTCTCTATAAGCTTGGCACATCTAGCCCATTCTTCAAGGCAAAACTGCTCAAGCTCCTTCAAGTTGGATGGGTTCCGCTGGTGTACAGCAATTTTTAACTTCTTGGTGACAGGGGGGCAGTATTGAGTAGCCTGGATGAATAAGGTGCCCAGAGTAAACTGCCTGCTACTCTGTCCCAGATGCTAATATATGCATATTGTTAGTAGTATTGGATAGAAAACACTCTGAAGTTTCTAAAACTGTTTGAGTGATGTCTGTGAGTATAATGCCCTCCTTGCCTGGTCTGTGAATTTTGGTTGGCAGTCCTCTCTTGGCAGGGTTGTTGTGGTGGCAAAATCTTTCATTTTTTTAAATAATGGATTTAATGGTGCTCCGTGGGATGTTCAAAGTTTCTGATAATTTTTTTATAACTCAACCCTGATCTGTACTTCTCCACAACTTTGTCCCTGACCTGTTTGAAGAGCTCTTTGGTATTCATGGTGCCCCTTGCTTAATGGTGTTGCAGACCTTTTAGAACAGGTGTAGATACACTGCTCAAAAAATAAAGGGAACACTAAAATAACACATCCTAGATCTGAATGAATGAAATATTCTTATTAAATACATTGTCTTGCATTAGGAGGTACCCAGGGCCAACCGCACCAGCATATGGTCTCACAAGGGGTCTGAGGATCTCATCTCGGTACCTAATGGCAGTCAGGCTACCTCTGGCGAGCACATGGAGGGCTGTGCGGCTCCCCAAAGAAATGCCACCCCACACCCATGACTGACCCACCACCAAACCGGTCATGCTAGAGGATGTTGCAGGCAGCAGAACATTCTCCACGGCGTCTCCAGATGGTCACGTCTGTCACATGTGCTCAGTGTGAACCTGCTTTCATCTGTGAAGAGCACAGGGTGCCAGTGGCGAATTTGCCAATCTTGGTGTTCTCTGGCAAATGCCAAACGTCCTGCACGGTGTTGGGCTGTAAGCACAACCCCCACCTGTGGACGTCGGGCCCTCATACCACCCTCATGGAGTCTGTTTCTGACCATTTGAGCAGACACATGCACATTTGTGGCCTGTTGGAGGTCATTTTGCAGGGCTCTGGCAGTGCTCATCCTGCTCCTACGGCCTCCTCCATATCTCCTGTTGTACTGGCCCGTCTCCTGGTAGCGCCTCCATGCTCTGGACACTACGCTGACAGACACAGCAAACCTTCTTGCCACAGCTCGCATTGATGTGCCATCCTGGATGAGCTATACTACCTGAGCCACTTGTGTGGGTTGTAGACTCCGTCTCATGCTACCACTAGAGTGTAAGCACCGCCAGCATTCAAAAGTGACCAAAACATCAGCCAGGAAGCATAGGAACTGAGAAGTGGTATGTGGTGACCACCTGCAGAACCACTCCTTTATTGGGGGTGTCTTGCTAATTGCCTATAATTTCCACCTGTTGTCTATTCCATTTGCACAACAGCGTGTGAAATGTATTGTCAATCAGTGTATTCTGTGGACAGAGATGCTAAGAGAGCATGACGCCATGAGAGAAGATCTTACATAGAGCTACCACTTTTTTTGTGTATCACATTTGAAAATGTTTTAGTCTGCAATGTCAATGTCCTTATCCAAATTAAATTATTCAGCCAGGTCTCTGGGATAACCAGAACATCTGGGCTAGTGTTATGCACCCAGACATTTAGAAAGTCCAGTTTCAGGCATCACACATTTGTATGTAACAGTCCAAGCCCTATGCGAGATTTGAAACAGCAGGAGTATCCATGGAGACACAAGAGTCAATAGAACTGGATGAGCTAGCCACAATAGGCTTCTTGTTTGGATTCAAAGTTGCAGAGCTAATAGTAGAATTCAGGTAAGTGTGCACAAGATTAGTATTGACAATATTATATGCCTTTGAGCACAGGTAGCAAAACAATAGCTTGAAATAAAACTATTAATAGCATAGATGGAGGGTTCCTTGCTGGAGCTAACAGAGCTATCAATGGAAATGCAACTAACAAGCACAGAATTACTATTTTCAATATCCCTATCAACATGGGAAGCTGTGGTGAAATAATATAGCTGCGATTTAAAAACCTTTGAGGAGCTTGATTTGATCAGTCATTGCCTCATTGATGCCTTGTATTGTTTGGACAGGATCCAGGCACGTAAATGATTAGGATGGATCCCATCCGCCTTATAGAACATCCTCTGCTTCCAAAAGGTGTCTATATGTCACGTTCGTTGTATGGATGAGACCAAGGTGCAGCGTGATGTGAATACATCTATTTTAATGAAATGAAGAACACTTCAACAAATTTACAAAACAAACGTGACCGCTATATAGAATACATGCGGACACAGGCAACTAATACATAGACAATCACCCACGAATTACCCAAGGAATATGGCTGCCTAAATATGGTTCCCAATCAGAGACAACGATAAACAGCTGCCTCAAATTGAGAACCAATCCAGGCAACCATAGACATACAAAACACCTAGACTAGTGAACAACCCCATAAACATACAAAAACCCCAGACCCTGACCTAACCAAAATAATAAAGAAAACAAAGATAACTAAGGTCAGGGCGTGACACTATAATCCTATTGGCATGGCACTAGTATTACAATAGGACGTCGGTTATGTAATTATTGTCCCAGAATGTTAATTTGTGCAGTGGAAGATTCTGACGGGATTAGTTTTACCAAACTGCATCTATAAATAAAAAATAAAATCCTAATTCAAAATTGACAGTTATGATGGAAGCCTGGAGGTTCTTTTAGGCTTGAAGATATTTCAAATGTCTAGGGATAGCCTAATAATGGCTTATTGCACTCCAGTTCGGATAAAGTCAAAATAATAATGGATATCAATAAGAACTTTGAACTCTAACCTGAGCAAACATTTAATTTACTGACACATTCGGCAATTTATCAATTAATTGACACAATATTGTCCACTTCATCTTTTAAAAGAGAAGGATGGCACTACAAAAGTTGATAGGTGGCAAAACAGATAATTCATCTGTAGGCTACTTCCATAGCGCTTTGCATCAATTTGTTCCCATGTTCTTAAGTACTCTGTAATATACCTCAAAACACAGGGATGATGATTCGCACAAGATAAGTATTATAAGAGGACCTGGGAGTTTGCCGAAAAATAGTATATTTTTAGGGCTAGTATAATAACCTTCCTGCCAAGTAAAAATGACTGACATGGTAGATTCGGACAGACTAATATTATGGATGTGGTGATTTGTGCTCGTGTACATAATTACATTACCTGTACTCCCCCAATAAAACATATCCCACCCGAACAGAGCTAAAGTTGTTTACAAAAGTTACACCCAAGGAGCTGCAGTAGTCTCGTAAACAGTTGTGAAGTGCTTAGTAGCCTGCTGAAACCTTCATTACCTCGACCCAGCGAGGGCACAGGGCCAGAAATTATAGGATGTTTTTTGGTATCCAGCAGAGACCCAATCTATTCTTCAAAATCCTGTTTCAGCTGTTCAGAGCTACCATTCCTAATGTCATTAAATCCCACATGGACTACAACAGCATCAATCTCTGTGTGCTGATGTAGAACGGTGGGGAGCAGTCTAGTAATATCCTGTAATCAGGCCCTGGGGTAGCACAGGGTTTTAGCTCCAGAAACCGAGATGTTTCTTACCATACAGCTGCCTAAGACAACAGCCGGTGAGATGGAAGAGGAAATCCACCCATTGCTACACATCGCATGATTCAGGAGACCCATCGGGGACTTAGAAGATATCAGCATCTCTTGTCACCAGGTTCGAGCATCCAATAACCAACAAAGCCTAATTTCACCATAGAAGCCACTGGAGAGGGAGTCAGAACAGGGGATGAAGGCACCTTTCAAAAGTATTCATCCCCCTTGGTGTTTTTCCTATGTTCTTGCATTACAACCTGTACATTGATTGAATTGAATTTCATGTAATGGACATACATAAAATAGTCCAAACTGGTGAAGTGAAATTTAAAACATTACTTGTTTAAAAAAAAATTCCCCAAAATCTAAAACTGAAAAGTGGTACGTGCATGTATTCACCCCATGTATTCACCCCATTTTCTATGAAGCCCCTAAATAAGATATGGTGCAACCAATTACCTTCAGAAGTCACATGAATAGTTCAATAAAGTCCATCTGTGTGCAATATAAGTGTCACATGATCTCAGTATATATACACCTGTTCTGAAAGGCCCCAGAGTCTGCAACACCACTAAGCAAGCGGCACCACCAAGCAAGTGGCACCATAAATACCAAGGAGTTCTCCAAACAGGCCACGGACAAAGTTGTGGAGAAGTTCAGATCAGGGTTGAGTTATAAAAAAATATCAGAAACTTTGAACATCCCACGGAGCACCATTAAATCCATTATTTAAAAACATTGAAAGAATATGGCACCACAACAAGCCTGCCAAGAGAGGGCCACCCACCAAAACTCACATACCAGGCAAGGGGGGCATTAATCAGAGATGCAACAAAGAGACCAAAGATAACCCTGAAGGAACTGCAAAGCTCCATAGTGGAGATTGAAGTATCTGTCCATGGGACCACTTGAAGTCGTACACTCCACAGAGCTGGACTTTACGGAAGAGTGGCCAGAAAAAAGCCATTGCTTAATTTAAGGATACCCCCTGTTTACTGCCCCTTCTGGAGGAATTGGGTACCCATATAAAACAGGATAATTTTTTGTCAAAAGTTGCTAATATATGCATATAAAAAATATTATCGAATAGGAAACACTCTAAAGCTTCTAAAACCGTTTAAATTTTGTCTCTATGTAAAGCAGAAGTGTCAGGGCATGCATTCTCCCAAAATCTCTCTTGTCATGGAAAAAGTTGCCCCAACTTTGACGTCATCTTAAACGCACTTCCCAAAAGGCTACCGCTCTGGGAACAGTTCCTACGTGTTCAGCGCGAAGCCTGCTTTCAATGGGGCTTCTCATTGTGAGAATCGCGCGCTCACGAGATGTTGAGCGTGCCGAAAGGTCTTGGTCACGCCAAAAAAAAGTGTACGTTTATGCGCGCTCTGCTCCCGCTCTCTCTTTTCTTCAGGATCAATTAAAAGACGTGTGTGTTTCGCTTCGTCCTCACAATTGCTGTACACCTTTATAACATGTTAAAGCTTAATTATGAACATAGTTTGACAAGTTTACTCGACATATAATATATAATTTTGATGTTTTGGTGCGCAACCACTTGAATTTTGCCTACATTTTGACCGAAATGAGGCTATTTTGAGAACCGAAAGACGCAGACTTGAAAACTAAACGCTGTTTTGGTAAGTATAATCCCTTCCAGGTCTTTTGATGGAAGAACAGCAAAGGTAAGGGAACATTTACGTGTTAATTTTGGGTTTCTGTTGACTCCAAGATAGAGGAGGCATAATGATACCTTTGGAGCGCCGCCTCCTAGTATAGCCTAATGAACGCAAACTGTAACGTTAAAAATAAATGTAACACAGCGATTGCCTTTAGAATAAGTGTATCTTCCTATACATATGTAAAACATGCATATTTAGTCAAAGTTTATGATGTGTATTCCTTGTTAGCTGACGCTATCTGCCGGAGCTATTTCATTCCTCCTGACATTTTAGTAGCATTTTTTGAATGATGCATCATTGTAAACAGAGATTTATGGATATATATAGCATATTATTGAAAAAAAATGAATGTACTGTGTAACATGTTATACTACTGTCATCTGATGAAGATTTCAAAAGGTTAGTGAAATTATTTTTCTTTTAATCCTGCGTTTGTTGATTGCATATTTTTTCCAACTTGGCTATGCAAATGAGCTATGTCTGCGGTGGTGGTTTGACATAAATATGTGCTATGTTTTTGCCGTAAAAATTTGAGAAATCTGACTTGCTGGGTAGATAAACAACTTGTTTATCTTTCATTTGAGCTATTGGACTTGTTAATGTGTGGAGGTTAAATATTTTTAGGAATAGTTTTGCGTTCCATGCGCCACCTTCCAGCTGAACGTGGGGGGGGAAAGTTCCCAATTGGGACTCAAGATCTTCAACAGGTTAAAGAAAAAAATAAGCAAACAAGTTTGGTGTTTGCCAAAAGGCGTGTGGAAGACTCCCCAAACATATGGAAGAAAGTACTCTGGTCAGATGAGACTAAAATTGAGCTTTTTGGCAATTAAGGGAAACGCTATGTCTTGGAACTTGGAAACTGGTCAGAATTGAAGGAAAGATGGATGGCGCTAAATATGGGGAAATTATTGAGGGAAACCTGTTTCAGTCTTAAGCATACTGCTAAAACAACACTCGAGTGGTTTAAAAGGTAACATTTAAATGTCTTGTAATGCCTTAGTCAAAGCCCAGACCTCAATCCAATTGAGAATCTGTGATATGACTTAAAGACTGCTGTACACCAGCAGAACCCATCCAACTTGAAGGAGCTGGAGCAGTTTTGCCTTGAAGAATGGGCAAAAATCCCAGTGGATAGATGTGCCAAGCTTATAGAGACCTACGCAAAGAGACTTGCAGCTGGAATTGCTGCAAAAGGCGGCTCTACAAAGTATTGACTTTGGGTGGTGAATCATTATGCATGCTCACGTTTTCAGTTTTTTTGTCTTGTTTGTTTCACAATAAAAAAGTATTTTGCATCTTCGAAGTGGTTGGCATGTTGTGTAAATCAAATGATACAACCCCCCAAACAAATCTATACTAATTCCAGGTTGTAAGCCAACAAAATATGAAAAATGCCAAGGGGGATGAACACTTTCGCAAGCCACTCTACTTTCGGTTGCGATCTCAAAGTGGAACCTCTAGATCCAGGGTGGCAAAGCTGTTTGTTAGTCTGCATCTGGTCCGGGCTTCCCACCACCAATGAGGCTATGTTATTGTTAATTTTGTTAGCTCCCTTTTCAAGAATAACTTTCAACAAGATGTTAAGTTTCAAGTGATCATTATCTGATGAGTGGAACTGTGTTTTTTATTGCAGATCGCTTGCTGTTGTTAGCCATCTCTCAACATTGACTCATACAAAGTCAGTTACTTTATGCGCAAAACATTTAAAATGCTTTTTGTAATGGGAAGAAATAGTTGTACATTTCAATTAATTTCAATTCAATTCTTTAGCCTAATGGTTGTGTTTTTGTATTCTTATAATTGTGATCTACTGGCTTATTATGAGTGGCCTGCTTATCCTTTAACATCATGCTGTGTGTGACTGCTGCCTATCCATCGGCCCTACGCAGTGTAGTTGTGCCTGGAGAAGTAGAAATACCCTAATTTGGCAAAACATTTCCCAAATGTCCCGCTTGTTGAAGGAAAGGGCGCCCTGTGTGAAAAAATATATTTTTAATGATTTTCCTGTAGGCTTTTCTGATTTTCATTCTCAATATCATACCTTTTTAATAGAAAATAGAAAGTAAAATGTGATGTTCTGTATGGTTTGGGTAGGCATACGCTACGGACAGCGAAGACAATTGCATTTTATTGGCTTCCCAAGTGGCTCAGTGGTCTAAGGCTGTGCCACTAGAGATTCTGGGTTTGAGTCGAGGCTTCGCACAGCTATTTCATATGGATGGGGGGCAGTATTGAGTAGCTTGGATGAATAAGGTGCCCAGAGTAAACTGCCTGCTACCCAGGCCCAGAAGCCCAGGCCCAGAAGCCCAGTCCCAGAAGCTAAAATATTCATATTATTAGTAGAGCTGGATAGAAAACACTAAACTGTTTGAATGATGTCTGTGAGTATAACAGAACTCATATGGCAGGCAAAAACCTGAGGAAAAAATCCAAACAGGAAGTGGGAAATCTGAGGTTTGTAGGTTTTCAAGTCTTTGCCTATCCAATATACCTTGAAAATTTGGTCCGATTGCACTTCCTAAAGCTTCCACTAGATGTCAACAGTCTTTAGATCCTTGTTTCAGGCTTCTACTGTGAAAGGGGAGCGAATAGGAGCTGTTTGAGTCAGGTGTCTGGCAGAATGCCATGAGCTCAGTCATGCACGCGGCCGTGAGAGCTAGCTGCGTTCCTTTTAATTTCTAAAGACAAAGGAATTGTCCTGTTGGAATATTATTTATTATTTATTATTACTATTTATTTATTATTTAAGATTTATCTTAAAAACATTCTAAAGATTGATTCTATACATTGTTTGACATGTATAAAGGAGGTATTTGGACATAAATTATGGACTTTGTCGAAAAAACAATCATTTATTGTGGAACAGGGAATCCTGGGAATGCATTCTGATGAAGATCATCATAGGGAGGGTGAAATTTACAATGCTATTTCTGACCTCTTGACGCCACAACATGGCTTGTTTTGGTGTCTGAGCGCTGTACTCAGATTATTGCATGGTGTGCTTTTTCCGAAAATTTTTTTTTTAAATCTGACACAGCGGTTGCATTAAGGAGAAGAATATCTTTAATTCCATGAATAACACTTGTATTTTCATCAACATTTATGATGAGTATTTCTGTAAATTGATGTGGCTCTCTGCAAAATCACTGGATGTTTTGGAAGCAAAACATTACTGAACATAACGCGCCAATGTAAACTGAGATTTTTAGATATAAATATAAACGTTATCGAACAAAACATACATGTATTGTGTAACATGAAGTCCTATGAGTGTCATCTGATGAAGATCATCAAAGGTTAGTGATTAATTTGATCTCTATTTCTTCTTTTTGTGACTCCTTTCTTTGGCTGGAAAAATGGCTGTGTTTTTCTGTGACTAGGTGCTGACCTAACGTAATCGCATGGCATGCTTTCGTCGTGAAGCCTTATTTGAAATCGACACTGTGGTGGGATTTACAAGTGTATCTTTAAAATGGTGTATAATACTTGTATGTTCGAGGAATTTGTGAGATTTCTGTTGTTTGAAGTTTGTGCCCTGCACTTTCACTGGCTGTTGTCAAATCGATCCCGTTAACAGGATTTCATCCGTAAGAAGTTTTAAAGAGGAGTGGGACAACATTCCACAGGCCACAATCAATAGCCTGATCAACTCTACACAAAGAAAATGTGTCGTGCTGCATGAGGCAAATGGTGGTCACACTAAATACTGACTTTTTTTATCCACACCCCTGGACCTTTGGAAACATACAGTTGAAGTCGGAAGTTTACATACACCTTAGCCAAATACATTTATACTTAGTTTTTAACAATGCCTGACATTTAATCAGAGTAAAAATTCCCTGTCTTAGGTCAGTTAGGATCACCACTTTATTTTAAGAATGTGAAATGTCAAAATAATAGTAGACAGTGATTTATTTCAGCTTATATTTCTTTCATCACATACCCATCGGGTCAGAAGTTTACATACACTCAATTACTATTTGGTAGCATTGACGTTAAATTGTTTAATTAACTTGGGTCAAACGTTTAGGGTAGCCTTCCACAAGCTTCCCACAATACTTTGGGTGAATTTTGGCCAATTCCTCCTGACAGACAGACCAGGAGTAACTTAGTCAGGTTGTCGTCCTCCTTGCTCGCACATGCTTTTTCAGTTCTGTCCACAAATTTTCTATGGGATGAGGTCAGGTCTTTTGTGACGGCCACTCCAATACCTTGACTTTGCTGTCCTTAAACCATTTTGCCACAACTTTGCAAGTTTGCTTGGGGTCATTGTCCATTTGGAAGACCCATTTACGACCAAGCTTTAACTTCCTGACATTATCTTTCTTTAATATATCCACATAATATATTGTCCCACTTTTTCCTCCAAACATAACGATGGCCATTATGGCCAAAGAATTATATTTTTGTTTCATCAGACCAGAGGACATTTCTCCAAAAAGTACGATCTCAGTCATCATGTGCACTTGCAAACCGTAGTCTGGCTTTTTTTATGGCGGTTTTTGGAGCAGTGCTTCTTCCTTGCTGAGCGGCCTTTCAGGTTATGTCGAAATAGGACTTGTTTTATTGTGGATATAGATACTTTTGTACCCGTTTGCTCCAGCATCTTCACATGGTCCTTTGCTGTTGTTCTGGGATTGATTTGCACTTTTCGCACCAAAGTACGTTCATCTCTAGGAGACAGAATGCATCTACTTTCTGAGTGGTATGACGGCTGCGTGGTCCCATGGTGTTTATACTTGCATACTATTGTTTGTACAGATGAACGTAGAACGTTCAGGTGTTTGGAAATTGATCTCAAGGATGAACCAGATTTCAATGACAGTCTACAGTTATTTTTCTAAGGTCTTGTCTGATTTCTTTTGATTTTCCCATGATGTCAAGCAAAGAGGCACTGAGTTTGAAGGTAGGCCTTGAAATACATCCACATTTACACCTCCAATTGCCTCAAATGATGTCAATTAGCCTATCAGAAGCTTCTAAAGCCATTGCATCATTATCTGGAAATGTCCTTGATGTTTAAAGGCACAATACACTTAGTGTATATAAACCTCTGACCCACTGGAATTGTGATACAGTGAATTATAAGTTAAATAATCTGTCTGTAAACAATTGTTGGAACAATTACTTGTGTCATGCACAAAGTAGATGTCCTAACCGACTTGCCAAAATTATAGTTTGTTAACAAGACATTTGTGGAGTGGTTGAAAAACAAGTTTTAATGACTCCAACCTAAGGGTATGTAAACTTCCGACTTCAACTGTACATGGCCATTTTTTAAAATGGTTATGTCTTTGTTCTGAATTTATGAAGACTGTAAAGGTTTATAGTAAAGTATAAGACAGTATTAGGGCACTTTAGAGAGAAATAAATGAAAAGGGAAGTTTTATATGACATCCACCGTCCTTCACGCACTTCATTCTAATCCCCCAATATACCGCTTTCCCTCCGAAGGTCTATCCAGCAGTATATTAAATATAAATGTTTAAAGATTGAAATTGAACTCTGCATGTTATTTCCCATACATATTTCCTTTATCCTTTTTTATTGGTTTGAAGAGATTTGAAAGACCATTTCTTTGCCTCTCCCCTTAAATGTGCCATCTGACGACTTATCGGGTCAATATTTGATTAGTCCAGTCTTCAATCACCACCACTGTCAATCCCAAAGATGGCCGCTCTCGTAGAATACCAAAACCACTTATCTCCTCCTAAACATGAGGCAGAAGGACACTGGGCTTTGGTAATTCAAATATGTTTCTGTCATTAACTTTCTTTATGTGTATTCCTGTCAATGTAGATAACTGGTCACTTAATTGGTTTCTTTTCCAGCCTTGTCCCCATCATGAACATTGATCGGAAAAGTGAGAGCTGTAGGATAGGAAGTGGTTTATTAGTATGAGAATGAGGTCCTAAGGGAAGGAAGAGATGAGAAGAAGCCGTTCAATCTTATTAGGGAAGGAAGATTATGAAGCTGTTTAATAGTACTAGAACATGACCATTGTCATCCTCTCATTGACTGCTCATGCTTTGTAAGATGACTATCCTGTACAGTATCTCCACTGGCACACTGCACATGTATGTGTGCTTTGTAGAGGGCATTAGTCTCAGCAGCGTTTGAACCGGTGACCCTGTAGGTAGAAGCCAAGTGCTGTACTACCTGTGTCCTGAAACTCATCTCTATGTTAGAGATTATCTAAGTCCCCACTTAAACTTGTTGTGTGAGCTTCCTAGCACATTCGGCTTTGACTGGTAATTCAATCGAATGCATACTGTATGTTCAATCTAACACACACACACACACCGACACACACACCGACACACACACCGACACACCGACACACCGACACACACACACACACACACACACACACACACACACACACACACACACACACACACACACACACACACACACACACACACACACACACACACACACACACACACACACACACACACACACACACACACACACACACACACACACACAAATATGCCCTTCTTAAGTGAAGTGGCTCTTCATCTTACATAGTGTGTGGAAGTATATCAACACAGTATGATCTCCATATGGCACTCTCATTGGCTGACTACAAAGAGCTGTTTCCATAATCACAACACATGGGTGAGAATCTGTCCACAGCTATTATCCATTCAATAGAGTATCAATCAGCTCTTAAAGCAAATCAAATTGTATTTGTTACATGCGCCAAGTACAACAGGTTTATGTATACCTTACAGTGAAAAGCATATTTACTTAACCAACAATGGAGTTTTAAGAAAATAAGTGTTAAGTAAACCACTTAAATTAAAATAGCAAATAAGAGCAGCAGTAAAATAACAGTAGCGAGGCTATAGTATATACAGGGGGTACCGGTACAGAGTCGATGTGCGGGGGAACAGGTTAGTCGAAGAAATTAAGGTAATATGTACATGAAGAGTTAAAGTGACTCTGGGGGGTGGGGGGGTGTACTGGGCCATACACACTACAGTCTGTAGTGTCTTGCGGTCGGAGGCCGAGCAAATGCCATACCAAATGCCATACTTCTTCAAGACTTTTTAGACCATGATAGTTTGATGATGTAAACACGAAGAGACTTAAAGCTCTCAACCTGCTCCACTACAGCCCCATCGATGAGAATGGGGGATTGCTCGGTCCTCTATTTGCTGTAGTCCACAATCATCTCCTTTGTCTTGATCACGTTGAGGGAGAAGTAGTTATCCTGGCACCACCCGGCCAGGTCTCTGACCTCCTCCCTATAGGCTGCCTCATCGTTGTCAGTGATCAGGCCTACCACTGTTGTGTCGTCGGAAAACTTAATGACGGTGTTGTAGTCGTGCCTGGCCATTCGGTCATGAGTGAACAGGGAGTACAGGAGGGGACTGAGCACGCACCCCTGAGGGGCCCCTGTGTTGATGGCGGATGTGTTGTTACTTGTCAGAAAGTCTATGATCCAGTTGCAGAGGGATGTGTTTAGTCCCAGGATCCTTAGCTTAGTGATGATCTTTGAAGGCACTTTGGTGTTGAACACTTCCGGCATCGGCCGAGATGGCCACCTCGCTTCACGTTCCTAGGTAACTATGCAGTATTTCGTTTTTTTATGTATGATTTCTTATATTGTTACCCCAGGAAATCTTAAGTTTTATTACATACAGCCAGGAGGAACTATTGGATATAAGAGCAACGTCAACTGACCAACATTACGAAGCAGATCCTCTGTTTGGTCCACCACCCAGAACAATGGATCGTTGGTGGTTGAAGATTTCCCTCTAGTGGTGTGGGGGCTGTGCTTTGGCAAAGTGGGTGTGGTTATATCCTTCCTGTTTGTCCCTGTCCGGGGGTGTCCTCGGATGGGGCCACAGTGTCTCCTGACCCCTCCTGTCTCAGCCTCCAGTATTTATGCTGCAGTAGTTTATGTGTCGGGGGGCTAGGATCAGTTTGTTTATCTGGAGTACTTCTCCTGTCCTATTCGGTGTCCTGTGTAAATCTAAGTGTGCGTTCTCTAATTCTCTCCTTCTCTCTTTCTTTCTCTCTCTCGGAGACACACACACACACAACACACACACACACACACACACACACACACACACCCTGAGCCCTAGAACCATGCCCCAGGACTACCTGACATGATGACTCCTTGCTGTCCCCAGTCCACCTGGCCATGCTGCTGCTCCAGTTTCAACTGGCCTGGGCCCTAGGACCATGTCCCAGGACTACCTGACATGAGGACTCCTTGCTGTCCCCAGTCCACCTGGCCATGCTCCTGCTCCAGTTTCAACTGTTCTGCCTTACTATTATTCAACCATGCTGGTCATTTATGAACATTTGAACATCTTGGCCACGTTCTGTTATAATCTCCACCTGGCACAGCCAGAAGAGGACAGCCACCCCACATATGCTCTCTCTAATTCTCTCTTTCTTTCTCTCTCTCGGAGGACCTGAGCCCTAGGACCGTGCCCCAGGACTACCTGACATGATGGCTCCTTGCTGTCCCCAGTCCATCTGACTGTGCTGCTGCTCCAGTTTCAACTGTTCTGCCTTATTATTATTTGACCATGCTGGTCATTTATGAACATTTGAACATCTTGGTCATGTTCTGTTATAATCTCTACCCGGCACAGCCAGAAGAGGACTGGCCACCCCACATAGCCCGGTTCCTCTCTAGGTTTCTTCCTAGGTTTTGGCCTTTCTAGGGAGTTTTTCCTAGCCACCGTGCTTTTACACCTGCATTGTTTGCTGTTTGGGGTTTTAGGCTGGGTTTCTGTACAGCACTTTGAGATATCAGCTGATGTACGAAGGGCTATATAAATAAATTTGATTTGATTTGATTTGATCGGATCCCAGCTGGCGACCCAAAACAACGGCACCGCAGAAGGGGCAGACGGAGCGATCCTCTGGTCAGGCTCCATAGACGATAACGTTGGGATACGTTATCAGTCGATACTGGTTTCTTCACACATCGCGCCGACAGAAACAAACATCTCTCTGGTAAGAAGAAGGGCGGGGTGTATGCCTTATGATTAACGAGACGTGGTGAGATTATAACAACACACTGGAACTCAAGTCATTTTGTTCCCCTGACCTAAAATTCCTTACAATCAAATGCCGACCGCATTATCTACTAAGAGAATTCTCTTCGTTTATAATCACATAATCATAATCAAGATTGCTTCTGTCACGTGGACTGGGATATGTTCCGCATAGCGTTGAACAATGGATGAATAAGTGCAAGTGCATCGGTGATGTTGTATCCACAGCGACTATTAAAACCTTCCCCAACCAGAAACTGTGGATTGATGGCAGCATTTGCATAAAACTGAAAGCGCGAACCACTGCTTTTAATCAGGGCAAGGTGAAAAGAAACATGACCAAATACAAACAGTGTAGCTATTCCCTTCCGCAATGCAATCAAACAAGCTAAGCGTCAGTATAGAGACAAAGTAGTGTCACAATTCAACGGCTCTTTGCTCGCTTTGAGGACAATACAGTGCCACCGACACAGCCCACTACGAAAACCTGCGGGCTCTCCTTCACTGCAGCCAACGTGAATAAAACATTTAAACGTGTTAACCCTCGAAAGGCTGCCGGCCCAGACGGCATCCCTAGCCGCGTCCTCAGATCATGCGCAGACCAGCTGGCTGGTGTGTTTACAGACATATTCAATCAATCCTTATCCCAGTCTGCTGTTCCCACATCAAGAGGGCCACCATTTTTCCTGTTCCCAAGAAAGCTAAGGTAACTGAGCTAAATGACTATTGCTAAATTACTTACCTATGTAAGAATGGTGTTCATCGACTACAGCTCAGCATTTAACACCATGTACCCTCCAAACGTGTCATTAAGTTTGAGAATCTGGGTCTCGACCCCGCCCTGTGCAATTGGGTCCTGGACTTCCTGATGGGCTGCCCACAGGTGGTGAGGGTAGGAAATTACATCTCCACCCCACTGATCCTGAACACTGGGGCCCCACAAGGGTGTGTTCTCAGCCCTCTCCTGTACTCTCTGTTCACCCTCCAACTCAATCATCAAGATTGCAGACGACGTTACAGTGGTAGGCTTGATTACCAACAACGATGAGTCTACAGGGAGGAAGTGAGGGCCCTCGGAGTGTTGTGTCAGGAAAATAACCTCACACTCAATGTCAACAAAACAAAGGAGATGATCGTGGACTTCAGGAAACAGCAGAGGGATCAGTCCCCTTTCCACATCGACAGTACAGTAGTGGAGAAGATGGAAAGTTTACAGTTCCACATCACGGACAAACTGAAATGGTCCACCCAGACAGAAAGCGTGGTGAAGAAGGTGCAGCAGCGCCTCTTCAACCTCAGGAGGCTGAAGAAATTCAGCTTGTCACCAAAAATACTCACAATCTTTTACAGGTGCTCAATCGAGAGCATCCTGTCAGGCTGTATCACCGCCTGGTATGGCAACTGCTCCACCCACAACTGTAAGGCTCTCCAGAGAGTAGTGAGGTCTGCACAACGCATCATCGTGGGCAAACTACCTGCCCTCCAGAACACCTACACCACCCGATGTCACAGGGGGACCAAAAAGATCATCAAGTACAACAACCACCTGAGCCACTGTCTGTTCAACTCGCTGTCATCCAGAAGGCGAGGTCAATACAGGTGCATCAAAGTGGGGACCAAGAGCCTGAGAAACAGCTTCTATCTCAAGGCCATCAGTCAGTTAAACAGCCATCACTAATATTGCGTGGCGGCTGCCACCATACTGACTCAAATCTCTAGCCACTTTAATAATTAAAATTTGGATGGAATAAATGTATCACTAGCAACTTTACACAATGCCACTTTATATAATGTTTACATACCCTACATTCCTCATCTCATATGTATATACCGTACTCTATACCATCTACTGCATCTTGTCTATGCCATTCGGCCATCGCTCATCCATATATTTTCATGTACATATTCTTATTCATTCCTTTCCACTTGTGTGTATTAGGTAGTTGCTGTGAAATTGTTAGATTTCTTGTTAGATATTACTGCATGTCTGGAGCTAGAAGCATAAGCATTTCACTACACTCGCATAAACATCTGCTATTCATGTGTATGTGACAAATAAAATTTGATTTGAACAGCATTCTCACATAGGTGTTCCTTTTGTCTAGGTGGGAAAGGGAAGTGTGGAGTGCAATAGAGGTTGCATTGTCTGTAAATCTGTTTGGGTGGTATGCAAATTGGAGTGGGTCTAGGGTTTCTGGCATAATGTTGTTGATGTGAGCCATGACCAGCTTTTCAAAGCATTTCATGGCTACAGAAGTGAGTGTCACCTGATCGGAAGTCATTTAGGCAGGTTACCTCAATGTTCTTGGGCACAGGGACTATGGTGTTCTGCTTGAAACATGTTGGTATTACAGTCTCAGTCAGAAACAGGTTGAAAATGTCAGTGAAGACACAGTGCATGCTCGGAGTACACGTCCTGGTCATCCGTCTGGCCCTGCGGCCTTGTGAATGTTGACCTGTTTAAAGGTCTTACTCACATTGGCTACTGAGAGCTTGATCACACGGTCATCCAGAACAACTGATGCTCTCATGCATGCTTCAGTGTTTGCTTGCCTCAAAGCAAGCATAGAAGTAATTTAACTCGTCTGGTAGGCTTGTGTCACTGGGCAGCTTGCAGTTGTGCTTCCCTTTGTATGTATCAGTTTTCAGGCCCTGCCACATCTGATGAGTGTCGGAGCCGGTGTCGTATGATTCAATCTTAGTCCTGTATTGACTCTTTGACTGCTTGATGGTTTGGAGGGCATAGCAGGACTTCTTATAAGCTTCTTGGTTAGAGTTCCGCTACTTGAAAGTGACAGCTCTACCCTTTAGCTCAGTGCGGATGTTGCCTGTAATCCATGGCTTCTGTTTGGGGTATGTATATACAGTCACAGTGGGGACAACGTCATCAATGCACTTATTGATGAAGCCAGTGACTGATGTGGTGTACTCATCAATGCCATTGGAAGAATCCCGGAACATATTCCTGTCTTAGCAAAACAGTCCTCAAGCTTAGCATCTGCGTCATCTGATCACTTCTTTATTGACCGAATCACTGGTGCTTCTTTCTTGAATTTTTGTTTGTAAGCAGGAATCAGGAGGATAGAATTATGGTCAGATTTGCCAAATGGAGGGCGAGATAGAGCTGTATACGTGTCTCTGTGTGTGGAGTAAGTGGTTTTCCTCTGGTTGCACGTTTAACGTGCTGGTAGAAATGAAGTAAAATGGATTTAACCGGTTAAGACTCTAGGGGCAGTATTTCATTTTTGGATAAAAAGACGTGCCCGTTTTTAGCGCAATATTTTGTCACGAAAAGATGCTCGACTATGCTTGGAATTGATAGTTTTCCATCCGAATCTGAGAACAATGCAGGCTTCCAGGAATGGCATTTCAATGAAGAGATATATGACAAAACACCTTGAGGATGGATTCAAACAACGTTTTCCATGTTTCAGTCGATATTATGGAGTTAATTCGGAAAAAAGTTTGACGTGTAGGTGACTGAATTTTCGGTTAGTTTCAGTAGCCAAATGCATAGTAACAAAACGGAACGTTGTGTCCTACACAAGCATCTTTCAGGAAAAACTGGACATCTGCTATGTAACTGAGAGTCTCCTCATTGAAACATCTGAAGTTCTTCAAAGGTAAATTATTTTATTTGATCCCTTTGCTGGTTTTTGTGAATATGTTGCGTGCTAAATGCTAACGCTAAATGCTAAGCTAGCTATCACCACTCTTACACAAATTATTGATTTTCTCTGGTTCTAAAGCATATTTTGAAAATCTGAAGACAGGATTGTTAAGAAAAGGATAAGCTTGAGGATAGGCATATTTATTTCATTTCATTTGCGATTTTTAGAAATCGCTAACGTTGCGTTATGGTAATGAGCTTGAGGCTATGATTACGCTACCGAATACGGTGTGGGTAGGACTAACAGGTTAAGTTTCCCTGCATTAAAGTCCCCAGCCTCTAGGAGCACCACCTCTGTAAAATTGACTAATGTTCCCAAATGTAGGAGGACTCCCGTGGTATTTGCAGAAATCGGGAGCGATATGACAACAGCCAGTCAAAGTGTAGGGCAAAGATCTCAATTAAAATTCCTCAAACATACATGAATCTCATACCATTTTAAAGCTATTCTCGTTGTTAAATCCACCACAGTGTCCGATTTAAAATATGCTTTACAGCAAAAGCACCACAAACGATTATGTTAGGTCACCACATAGCCACAGAATAACACAGCAATTTTTCCAGCAAAATATTTTCCAGCCAGAGTCACAAAAACCACAAATAGAGATAAAATTAATCACTACCCTTTGATCATCTTCATCAGATGACACTCATAGGACTTCATGTTACACAATACATGTATGTTTTGTTTGATAAAGTTAATATTTATCCAAATCTGAGTTTACATTGGCGCGTTACATTCACTCATTCCAAAAACATCCAGTGATTTTGCATAGCCACATTATTCAACATAAATACTCATCATAAATGTAGATGATTATACAAGTTATACACATGGAATTATAGATATACCTCTCCTTAATGACACCGCTGTGTCAGATTTATTTTTATTTTTATGGAAAACGAAACCCATGCAATTATCTGAGACGGCGCTCAGAAGTAAAAATCACAATAGCCGCAATGATGGCGTCAACATAAACAAGACATTACATGATAAATATTCCCTTACCTTTGATGATCTACATCAGAAAGCACTCCAGGAATCGCAGGTCCACAATAACTGTTTGTTTTGTTCAATAATATCCGTTATTTATGTCCAAATACCTTATTTTGTTAGCGCGTTTGGTATAGATATCTAAAACGCTCATTCTGGTCAGCGTTATGGACAAAAACTTCAAAATGGTATATTACAGGTAGAAGAAACATTTCAAACTAAGT
Organism: Oncorhynchus gorbuscha; assembly: GCF_021184085.1. Lineage (NCBI taxonomy): Eukaryota > Metazoa > Chordata > Actinopteri > Salmoniformes > Salmonidae > Oncorhynchus > Oncorhynchus gorbuscha. Next base: position 29,349,955 of record NC_060176.1, on the reverse strand, counting down.
ACAAAACCAATCATTAGGATGTTTTTAACATATATCTTCAATACATTTCCAACCGGAGTATTCCTTCGTGTCATCATGAGCAATGTAACGGGTAGTGGGTACCATGAGGAAAAAGCGTGATCAGAAAATGGCCGCTTCTCAGACACGTGATACATTCTGCTCTCATTCACTCCCACAACAACGTAGAAGTCTCATTCAAATTTATATTGATGGTTGACATCTAGTGGAACCCCTAGGCAGTGCAACATCATTAATATCTCAAGGGTATTTCATTGGGGACTCTGGTAAATACATACAAAGCTCAGATTTCTCACTTCCTGTTTTGATTTCTCCTCAGGATTTTGCCTGTCATATGAGTTCTGTTATACTCACAGACATCATTCAAACAGTTTTAGAAACTTTAGAGTGTTTCCTATCCAATACTAATAATAATATGCATATATTAGCAACTGAGACTGAGGAGCAGGCCGTTTATTTTGGGCAACTTATTCATCCAAGCTACTCAATACTGCCTCCCAGCCATAAGAAGATAAAGGCCAACTGTAGCGCTGATTGGCTATGGAGCACCGGTCTAAGTAGACTCCGGTCCTGGACAAGACAATTGTTTTTATTAGGTTTTATTTACTGCATTGTCTATTAATTGTCCAAACGCATGACCGCTTTCTAACTCTATAATCCTATAGAATTTTCACAAATGCCTTACTCTACGTCATTCCCAAACAATCTATGAATTTATGAAAATGTGAAAAAGACCATAAGACCAAAGCGCTCGCTTGTCAGAACATTAAAAAAAGTTATCATGTCCTTCCTAGGGCTGAACAGTATATGAACAGATTTTAATATGATTTCATGGTACACAACGCTGTCCATTTTTCCTAGCTCTCCATTTTTCCTCCATAAATCAAAACAAAGCGAGCATCACTACTGTTGGTACAGTGCATGTGGGAACAATACTCACACTCATGCATGCCCTCATGTATGTACACACACACAAGTAACAAGTATTAATATTTTCTTATGTGTATTGCACATAAATCCTAAATCCTTCCATTAGTTTTTATCATTTTTCATATCCATATGGATTGTGAGTATTGATTGCACTGTGGTGTATTACTCTGGCCTGCAGTAACATCACGTTACCAGCAGGCGTTCTCCCTCCACAGTCTGAGTCTACTGAGGAGAGGTATGAATTCATGTGAGCACCAATTTACATAGTATAAAAATTTAGAACAAGTAAAATGTTATGTATATTTGCTAGAATGTATTTCAATATCATTGTGATTTTTCGAGGAAACTGTTTGTGATTAAGTATTATTCTGTTAACGTGAGAAGTAAAGTGATTGAGTACCTGCACGAGGGAGGCTTTGGACACCCTGCTAGCAAGTACTGTAGTTAGCTAGCCTAACATTGCACCACTCGATAAAAACTATATTAACCTTTCTAGGGGAGGCGTTCCGCAAGGGGAACCACTCGACAACATTCCACTGAAAAGGCAGCGCGCGAAATTCAAAAATGTTTTTTTTTAATATGTAACTTTCACACATTAACAAGTCCAATACAGCAAATGAAAGACAAACATCTTGTTAATCTACCCATCGTGTCCGATTTAAGAAAAGCTTTGCAGCGAAAGCACAACATATGATTATGTTAGGTCATAGCCAAGTCAAAAAAACACATCGCCATTTTTCCAGCCAAAGATAGGAGTCACAAAAAACAGAAATATAGATGAAATTAATTACTAACCTTTGATGATCTTCATCAGATGACACTCGTAGTGTCACATTCTGACCTTAGTTATTTTGTTATGTCTTTGTTTTAGTATGGTCAGGGCGTGGGTTGGGGTGGGTAGTCTATGTTCCTTTTTCTATGTTGTGGTTATGTGTTTGGCCTGGTATGGTTCTCAATCAGAGGCAGGTATCGTTCGTTGTCTCTGATGGAGAATCATACTTAGGTAGCCTTTTCCCACCTGTGTTTTGTGGGTGATTATTTGTCTGTGTCAGTGTTTGTTCCACACAGGACTGTTTCGTTCGTTTAGTTTATTCACATTGTTATTTTGTATTTCAGTGTTCAGGCAAATAAACATCATGAACACGTACAACGCTGCACATTGGTCCGATATTTCCTACTCCTCCTCAGACGAGGAGGACGACGATCGTTACATGTAGGACATCATGTTACACAATACATATGTTTTGTATGTTTTGTTCGATAATGTGCATATTTATCTCCAAATATCTCAGTTTACATTGGTGCGTTAAGTGCAGTAATGTTGTGATTCCAAAACAACCGGTGATTTTGCTGAAATACTCATAATAAACATTGATAAAAGATACCACTGTTATTCACAGAATTAAAGATAAACTTCTCCTTAATACAACCGCTGTGTCAGATTTCAAAAAAGCTTTATGGAAAAAGCATAATCTGAGAACGGCGCTCAGAGCCCAATCCAGCCAGAGAAATATCAGCCATTTTGGAGTCAACAGAAGTTACAAATTACACCAAAAATATTAACTTACCTTTGATGATCTTCATCAGAAGGCACTCCCAGGAATCCCAGTTCGACACTAAATGACTGATTTGTTCCATAAAGTTCCATAAAGTCCGTCATTTTGTCCAAATAGCCACGTGTTCAGCCCAATAATCCATCTTCATGAGGCGCAGGCACTTCGTCCAGACAAAAACTTGAAAAGTTCTGTTACAGTCCTTTAGAAACATATCAAACGATGTATGGAATCAATCTTTAGGATGTTTTTAACATAAAACATCAATAATGTTCCATCCAGAGAATTCCTATGCCTGAAGAAAAGCACTGGAACGAGAGGTAACTCTGTCGGAAGCGTGCGTCACAAGCCTGAGACACTCTACCAGACCACTGACTCAAACAGGTCTTGTGAGCCCCTCCTTCATTGTAAAATCCTCATTCAAGTTTCAAAAGACGGTTGAGATCTAGTGGAAGCCGTAGGATGTGCAACGTTATCCATATCCCACTGTGTATTCTGTAGGCCATACTTTGAAAAACTGCAAATCTCAATGTCCCACTTCCTGGTTGGATTTTTCTCAGGTTTTCGCCTGCCAAATGAGTTCTATTATAGTCACAGACATCATTCAAACAGTTTTAGAAACTTCAGAGTGTTTTCCATCCAATGCTAATAATAATATGCATATGTTAGCATCTGGGACAGAGTAGGAGGCAGTTCACTCTGGGCACACTATTTATCCAAAAGTGAAAATGATTCCCCCTATCCCCTATCCCAAAAGAGTCCCAAAACAGCAAGGACATTTCCAGAAAATTACGTCATGGTTTTAAACGCTTCTGATAGGCTAATTGACATCATTTGAGTCAATTGGAGGTGTACCTGTGGATGTATTCAAGGCCTACCTTCAAACCTAGTGCATCTTTGCTTGACATCATGGGAAAATCAAAAGAAATCAGCCAAGTCCTCAGAAAATAAATTGTAAACCTCCACAAGTCTGGTTCATCTTTCGGAGAAATTTTCAAATGCCTGAAGGTACCACGTTCATCTGTACAAACAATAGTAGGCAAGTATAAACACCATGGGACCATGCAGCCGTCATACCACTCAGGAAGGAGACTCATTCTGTTTCCTAGAGATGACCGCACTTTGGTACGAAAAGTGCAAATCAATCACAGAAACACAGCAAAGGACCTTGTGAAGATGCTGGAGGAAACAGGTACAGAAGTATCTATATCCACAGTAAACGTACTACCTCAATAAGCCTGACTAACAGGTGTCTGTCTGTATATAGCCTTGCTACTCTTTTTTCAAATGTTTTTTACTGTTTTATTTCTTTACTTACTTACGTACACACACACACACACACACACCTTTTTTCCCGCAGCATTGGTTAGAGCCTGTAAGTAAGCATTTCACTGTATTCTGCACACGTGACAAATAAACTTTGATTTGACATGATTAAAATCAGAGGAAAGGTGATTTCCTAACTAATTCAGGAAGCCAAGTTAGAGCTCTGTGAGACGTTCTTTGACACTAAATATACAAAAGTATTTGTAAGGTGAAATCGTAGTTTGTCGTTTTATAAACTGATTATAGTATATTTAGGGGGAAAAAACTAATTTCAAGCCTTAATCATAAACGTTAGTTGTGTAGGAAATTCATCTTGTAAAATATTTCATATTTTTATCATATTTGTACTGTGCACTTGAGCTTGTGTCCTCAAAAGTGACTACACCTCAGCAATTCATAACTATTTTTACCATAAAGGTGAGATTGTAACCTCTCTTGGAGTAGGGCTATACAGCATTAATAGTTATTGTTTATGGTCCTCTCATGATAAATTATTACTTTTGGGGATTATGTGGATTACATTTTCGATTACATTTAGTTACATTTTCAGAAGTCCTGCAGATGATTTTAACTGTGTTTTTCTGGATTATTCATAGGGTTAGGTAATGTTTCCTGCCATGTATTGTGGATTATGTTCTGAGAAATGCCCTAGAAATGTTTCCTAACAGGGATCATAAAGGTTTGTGCGTGTCTGAATGAATGTGTGTGTGTGTGACTGGGAACATCTCCAAGCAGAGAGAGACATTTCTAACTGAGATATATTTAAGTGTTATTTCTACTTAATGTCAAATGTTAATGGATCAAAATTGACTCACTGAAGATGTCTTATAGGAACTTTCTCGAGGCCAAGTCATTTTTCTGAGTGTATATATTGTACTGATTTCCTTGACTGAACAATACAAATAAATATGCCATCTCTGCAGCGAGACAATATTTTTACTCATCTAAGCCTGTGTGTTGTTTGTGTATGTGCGCGTGCTTGCATGCATGCACTTGCATGTGTACGTGGGTGTGTCGGATGCCTCAAGTTCTATTATCGCATGATTGACAGATCATCTCTACGATCTTATCCCCCAGAATCCTTTTGCTCACTTTCCAGATGGCCAGGGTCTGTCCGTCCTCCTTGAGGGGAGCTGAGTGACTCTGACAGCTGCTTGCAGTTTCCAACCTTTCTTTTATTGTGCCTTCTGGTGCTGTATGTCTTCATCTGCTTTTACTGTGCCCCCAAGTATCTCTTATTTTTCTCTCTATCTTTCTCTGTGTGAAACGTTTTCTCTCCTCTCTGTCTCTGTCTCTCTCTCTCTCTCACTCTTATCTCTCATACTCTTCCCCATTCAAACTCTCCATGTCTCTGTTATCTCTCTCCTCTCTGCCTCTTTCTCTTCTTGTCTCTCCTGCTCTCTCCTCCCACAATCTCTCTATCTCTGACTCATTTTCCACCCCCTCTCCTCTCCTCTCCCTGGTCTGCCCGTGGGGTAGTTGTCAGACATCTCCCCTCCATTCACTGTCAGTCCTTGGTGGGCAGAGACACAGATCGCTACAGGGGCCAACTCATGACTAGCTAATTATGACACGGAAGCTCTGATCCACTATTAGAACTGTCATTCAAAACCTGGTTGTTCGGTGATGAAGGCTGTTCTGTCTCCCTAGGCAACCGTAATATCTGTGGAGGAGGAAGTATGAGAGTGTGAATCTGATCTTTGCTGTTTATGGAAACCGATGCTTTCAACTTTAAAGGAGGAAGTATGAAGCAAGTTAGTTTTGTTTTAGTTCAGGATATGTTGTTGTCTCTTGTTTGCAGTCGGTGAGGTGTACACCAGGGCTGATTGTGGCCCATAGGAAAACTTGCAAAGTTTTAAATGATTCTTGCAGAGTTTTAAATTATTTTTGGTATAAAATGCATGAGGTAAGGCAAAAGTAGCACTTTTCAAGACTGAGAGAACGCTGGGAGCAAAGAGCTGCAGTCGGTATAGAACACTCAGCACCATTTCAGATCCAGAGAGAGGTTGAAAAGCCAATTATACAACGAAGCTGGCTGATTACGATCATTAACAGATCCATATGGTCTAATCCACAGAGACTGTCTCGTTTACTAATGAATTCAGCATGGCTGTTCAGCTTTTGCCGTCTTTGTATCCTATAGTTACAGTACTATGCTATGCTATGCTGGGATGGATGGATGGGATGGGATGATGAGCACAATGGTTACATGGGCAACATTTACAGTATGTCAGCACCTTTTTTTTCAGAATATCCACATGTATTTTAAATGTGTGTGTGTGTGAGTGAGGGAGGGGGTTGGTTCTTCTATCCCCAAAAGTCCCTGCAAGGATAGTAAAATAAGGACATTTCAACTTTGTGGGGGTCAATTCTCACATCCCCATAAGGACGAAGGCTATTTTAAGTTTAGAGTTATAATTAGGTTAAGGGTAGGTGGTTAGGGTTACGGTTGCAAAAACAAACTGTTTTACGTGCTATGACTGTGATATGTTGTTATTTATCTACCTTAGTTGAGGAAGTCTCTCTGGATAAGCATCTTTGAAATCCAAGATGGCGTAGCAGTCAGACGTATTTGTCCCTGGTCTTGTCATGTCCCATGTATATACACTGCTCAAAAAAATAAAGGGAACACTGAAATAACACATCCTAGATCTGAATGAATGAAATATTCTTATTAAATACTTTTTTCTTTACATAGTTAAATGTGCTGACAACAAAATCACACAAAAATTATAAATGGAAATCAAATTTATCCACCCATGGAGGTCTGGATTCACACTCAAAATTAAAGTGGAAAACCACACTACAGGCTGATCCAACTTTGATGTAATGTCCTTAAAACAAGTCAAAATGAGGCTCAGTAGTGTGTGTGGCCTCCACGTGCCTGTATGACATCCCTACAACACCTGGACATGCTCCTGATGAGGTGGCGGATGGTCTCCTGAGGGATCTCCTCCCAGACCTGGACTAAAGCGTCCGCCAACTCCTGGACAGTCTGTGGTGCAACGTGGCGTTGCACCCCCCACACACGCAGTGACATCACCTGATTTAAATGCTATTTCTAGAGACAATATCTCTTTCATTATCACTATATGCACAGGTTTACCCCCACTGTATTCACATCCTACTATACCTTTGTCTGTACATTATGCCTTGAATATATTCTACCATGCCCAGAAATCTGCTCCTTTTACTCTCTGTTCTGAACATACTAGGCGTCCAGTTCTGTTAGCCTTTAGCCGTACCCCTATACTACTCTTCCTCTGTTCCTCTGGTGATGTAGAGTTTAATCCAGGCCCTGCAGTGTCTATCTCCACTCCCATCCCCCAGGCTCTCTCATTTGTTGACTTCTGCAACCGTAAAAGCCTTGGTTTCATGCATGTTAACATTAGAACCCTCCTCCCAAGTTTGTTTTATTCACTGCCCTAGCACACTCCACCAATCCGGATGTCCTAGCCGAGTCTGAATCCTGGCTTAGGAAGACCACCAAAAACCTTGAAATTTCCATTCCTAACTATAACATTTTTCGACAAGATAGAACTGCCAAAGGGGGCGGTGTTGCAATTTACTGCAAAGATAGCCTGCAGAGTTCTGTATTACTAACCAGGTCTGTACCCAAACAATTTGAGCTTCTACTTCTAAAAAATTACCTTTCCAGAAACAAGTCTCTCACCGTTGCCGCTTGCTATAGACCACCCTCTGCCCCCAGCTGTGCACTCGCACCCATATGTGATTTGATTGCCCCCCATCTATCTTACGAGCTCGTGCTGCTAGCTGACCTAAACTGGGACATGCTTAACACCCTGGCCATCCTACAATCTAAGCTTGATGCCCTCAATCTCACACAATTTATCAGTGAACCTACCAGATATAACCCCAAATCCATAAACACGGGCACCCTCATATATATCATCCTAAATAACTCACCCTCCAAATACACCTCTGCTGTTTTCAACCAAGATCTCAGTGATCACTGCCTCATTGCCTGCATCTGTAATGGGTCTGTGAGCAAATGACCACCCCTCATCACTGTCAAACGCTGCCTAAAACACTTCTGCGAGCAGGCCTTTCTAATCGACCTGGCCGGGGTATCCTGGAATGACATTGACCTCATCCCTACAGTAGAGGATGCCTGGTTATTCTTTAAAAGTGCCTTTCTTAAGTAGGCATGCCCCATTCAAAAAATGTAGAACCAGGAATAGATATAGCCCTTGGTTCATTCCAGACCTCTCTGTCCTTGACCAGCACAAAAACATCCTGTGGCGTTCTGCATTAGCATCGAATAGCCCCCGTGATATGCAACTTTTCAGGGAAGTTAGGAACCAATATACACAGGCAGTTAGGAAAGATGAGGCTAGCTTTTTTAAACAGAAATTTGCATCCTGCAGTACAAACTCAAAAAAGTTCTGGGACACTGTAAAGCCTATGGAGAATAAGAGCACTTCATCCCAACTACCCACTGCTCTGAGGTTAGGAAACACTATTACAACCGACAAATCCACTATAATTGAGAATTTCAATAAGCATTTCTCTACGGCTGGCCATGCTTTCCACCTGGGTACCCCTACCCCGGTCAACTGCCCGGCACCCTCCACAATAACCCGCCCAAGCCACCACTACTTCTCCTTCACCCATATCCAGATAGCTGATGTTCTGAAAGAGCTGCAAAATCTGGACCCCTACAAATCAGCCGGGCTAGACGATCTGGACCCTCTCTTTCTTAAATGATCTGCCAAAATTGTTTCAACCCTATTACTAGCCTGTTCAACCTCTTTTTTATCATCTGATATTCCCAAAGATTGGAAAGCTGCCGCGGTCATCTCCCTCTTCAAAGGGCGAGACACTATAGATCCAAACTTCTACAGACCTATATCTATCCTACCCTGCATCTCTAAGGTCTTCAAAAGCCAAGTCAACAAACAGATTCAAAAATAAAGGAGGACCAAGGCACTCTTCATATAATTGATTAAAATGCCATTATTTGTATGGCATGTTCAATAGAAACAACGTTTTTTTAAACTGACACGTTTTGGCTACATGGCCTTTGTCAAGGAGTACAAAAAAAGAGAAATCCAAGGTCCTCTTTTAAACAGCCTGTCAATTCGCCCTAATTGGAAGAGGGAGTGGTTACACAATTGGTTGGACACACCTAGTAAGCAATACTATACACATTGAAATACTGTAGCTATGTTATCATAAAAATACAACTCCAAACTAGAGGTATCAGAACACTAAAAGGTAGTTCTAACCTTAAATATGACTGGGAAAAGTGTCATGTTGCCTGTAATCCATGGCTTCAAGTGGGGGTATGTACGTGCAGTCACTGTGGGGACGACGCCCTCGAAGCACTTATTGACAAAGCCAGTGACTGATGTGGTATACTCCTCAATGCCATCGTAAGAATCGCGGAATAGGTTCCGGTCTGTGCTAGCAAAACAGTCCTGTAGTTTAGCATCTGCTTCATCTGACCACTTTTTTATAAACCAAGTCACTGGTGCTTCCTGCTTTAATTTTAGCTTGTAATCAGCGATCAGGGGGATAGAACTGTGGTCAGATTTACCAAATGGAGGGCGAGGGAGAGCTTTGTATGTGTCTCTATGTGTGGAGTACAGGTGATCTAGAATTCTTATCCCTCTGGTTGCGCATTTAACATGTTGATAAAAATGAGATAAAACTGATTTAAGTTTCCTTGCATTAAAATCCCTGGCCATTAGGAGCACCGCCTCTGGATGAGCAGTTTCCTGTTTGCTTATTTCCTTATATAGACTGAGTGCGATCTTAGTGCCAGCATCTGTCTGTGGTGGTAAATAAACAGCTACGAAGAGTATGGATGAAAACTCTCTTGGCAAATAGTGTGGTCTACAGTTTATCATAAGATACTATACTACAGGAGAACAAAATCTAGAGACTTCCTTAGATTTTGTGCACCAGCTGTTGTTTACTAAAATGCACAGACCCCCCTCCCCTACCAGAATGTGCTGTTCTATCTTGCCAGTGCAGCGTATAAACCACTAGCTGAATATCCATGTAATCATTCAGGCACGATTCTGTGAAACATAAGATGTGACAGTTTCTGATATCCCGTTGGTAGGATATTTTTTATCGTACCTAATCGAATTTATTGTTCAGTGTTTGCACATTAGCAAGTAATATTGACGGTAATGGCAGCTTTCCCACTCGCCGTCTGCGGATCCTTACGAGCCACCCCGCTCTGTGTCCTCTGTACGTGCGTCTCTTTCTCTTGCCAATGACGGAGATGTTGGCCTTGTCGGGTGTCTGAAGTACGTCCTTGCGTCCTGCTTGTTGAAGAAGAAAACATCTTTGTCTAATCTGAGGTGAGTGAGCTCTGTCCTGATATAAAGAAGCTATTTTTTGCAGTAAGATACGGTGGCAGAAACATTATGTACAAAATTTGTTACAAATCATGCAAAAAAACAAACACATAATATCACAATTGGTTAGTCGCCCGTAAAACTACTGCCATTTCTTCCATCGCCATTTTAATACATGTGTGCCTGTACCTGTTTGTGCACGAGCGTGCATGTGTTTAGTGCACCATGAGTGTTCTGTGATTGTGTGCGCGTATGGGTTTGCTCTTATGTGTTTACTGTTTGTGTTGAGACACACCCCACTTTGCCCCCGATCTATCAACCTACCGCCTTGGGTGATGTATGGCAGCCATTTTTGCCAGAATGCTCCCCACATGCTGCGTTAATGGCCCAGTTTCATAACCACAGTGGTATTGGTGATGCTTGTAAAATGTTCTGTCGCACTTCATTGTGCAACAGAGGGAGTGGAGAGAAGTTTGGAGGAAAAATGGACAACATCAATCTTTCCCCTCTGCCCTGGTCTCTCGGGCTGCAATCTCACTGTCACTGGGTCCAAAGCTGTAAATCTGTGGAGTGGGCTGTCTGACCAATATGGATCTAGGGCGTTGGTCTTTGGTTTGTTTTTTAAAGGGGCTACAGAGTGAAGACCTCAGCTATGTAGCCTAATAGATGAATAGATGAAATGTCTGACTTTAATGATGTATGATACTTCAGCTCAATTGCAGGGAATGAAACGGTTGGGTGATGATGACCTCTGTGCCAAATATTCTGTTTGACTACATTGTATATTGATATGTGACAGCTTTAAAGCAATACTCACGTTAAAATCAAGACATACCCCCTTTCAATTCTCTCACTATGAAGGTGGAATAGGCCAATCCATTCTTCTACATTGAAAACATACTGCAGTCCTTCAAGTGACATCAATATGGCCCTCTATTACCCCTTCATTCAGTTAATAATTGAATAACCCATGCAGTATGTTATTGAGGCCATGGACCTCAGCAGGGTAAAAGGATGAGTCTGACGATACAGTTAGGTGTTCAGTATTTATTTCAGCCTGTAGTTTCCTCTGTCTGACATCTTTCTAGCAGACAGTTAGGGCTGAATACAAGGCCAGGAGATAGAGCAAGAGTAGGGAAAGTTTATTAATAACAACATTATAACTGTACAGGCTAGCGATGACTTCAGTGACTCTAGCTGTGCTCTTATCCAATTGACGTGTGGGAGGAAGGTCGGTAAGAGATTGGTAACCAAGCAACAAAAAGGGCCCTTTTCTCTATGCAAAGAGGGTTGGGTTATCAACCTTCATTTAAGGACTCAGAGAGAGAAATTCAGGCCTTTCAGTGACCGAGCATTGTTACTTTTTCAGGAATACTGTTTCACTCCTTCACTCCTCGACTTCAGGGAAATTATTCCTTTGTTGTGTGGAAAAGCGGTATCTCTACAAAGGAAGGAAGGATTTGAAAGAAATTATTCAATTTATTTTTGAGGGTTGTTAAAAAAGAAAGTAAGCAAACTTTGGAGAGATTTGGCAGAGTTACTTCAGTTCACTGACTGGAAACAACTCTTCAAAACCGCAGGTGTTGCATTATTAACAATGAGACACAGGAACGCCAGAACAACAACTGCTACAAACCTATCCAGATTGCCTCTCTTAGCTACGGTACACAGTAGCGAACAGCTTTCGGAGCGAAATGATTAAGCCAGTGAGTGGTCAAATAAATACAGGAAAGGCATGACATTGGGCATGGATGTGTTTTTCAGACAATGTTTTGTGGCTCTGACAGAATGATCATTTGCTGCGGGCGCTGGGTTGGGTTGTTACAGCTCAGGGTATGTGTGTGCGAGTTGTTAAAGCTGATCACAGATCAGATCTGGGAGGGTTGAAAGGGGGGTGGCTGCTGTCGAGATTCAGAGAGAACAGGAATTAATGAGAATAAAAAATTTAATTTCTGACACTTAAATCCAACTGTTTTTGCTGTTATATAGACCCTGGGACAGGATAGAAGGAGGGGGATAAAGAAGGAGGTGAGTGCCTGAGGGTGTGGGGTAGGATCGAGGAGGAGAGTGGGGTGAGGAGATGGGGGTCAAGGTTAGAAGGTGTATGGATTTGACCTTCCCTCTGCCTTTAGGGCTATAAGCTGTGTCCCTTCGGTCAGTGTGGCTAATGATGTGTCAGATTGATTGATCCCTCCTACTGGATGCACGGATGGATGGAGAGACAGACATACAGAGCTGGCAGGCATGCTTGCACACACACGCACCCCATACAAGAGGGAGAGTTCACAAACACAGAAAGCAAAGCAACTCATCAGCTGCCTCAGCACAGTAGTCCCCCAGAAGAAACATTAAAAAATAGAGTGAAGAAAAAGAGGAAGATAGAGAGAAGAGAGGAAACTGCTGTGTCTTGGTTTTGATAACCAGCCAAGGAAAGCACTGAACCTTTCTGCTGAGGACCTTGGCGGCAGGGTAGAGTAATATACTCTCAGTGTGTGAGTGTATTTCTATACCTCTGTCATGGTTCTGCTTCCCTACAGAGTGTAAAAAGAACCCCTCGAATCCATCTTCATCTATTCTGCCTGCACTGCTGTGTGGAACCAAGGTCCCTGCTAACCTCCATCTGTGTAGGAAAAGTATTTTACTTACGTGCATGCGTACAGACACACACGTGGCATGGACACACACACACACGTGCATGCACACACTCAGTCTCTCTCTTTCTACAAACACAAATATTATACGGATAATTGCCTTCCACAGTCCCTCCCAGTACAACTCTGCTAACTATGGCCCGGTGGATGTGGGTAACTTTTGCCCCACTCCTTGTGGAAAGACTGCAGACTGTAGCAGAGAGCATGCTGGGTACAAGTTCACAGACGTTGCGTCCTCTATCAGACCTCTTAGAGAGATAGAATCCAGCTTTACAGTGCTTTGGAGAGTGACAAAGACATACATCCCCACGTCACAAGTTCACTGGGCATTGAGATTGACTCAACACACATACACACTCGCATAACACCATAACACAATGGGAAACTAGAACACATTATTCTGGTATGGATTCAATGGTCGGATTATTCAAGGTGTTAGTCAGTAGTACTTTATGTAATTATCGGTGAACGACATTCAGCAACTCCGGCAGAGGATAATGGAAGTTGATGTGGTTTTAAGTTTTGATAGTACAGCAAATATGCATTTTCATTAATTGATTGTTTTAATTTTTCTCCTTTAATCACAGACATTGGTTGGAAAAGCAAGGTACAGTGAGGACATAATTATTTTTTTCCTTATTTAGCCTTCCGATCACATAACCATCCTTTAGAACACATATGTCAGAGTCAAGGCCCCGCGGGCCACATCCGGCCCGCGAGAAGGTTTTTTACGGCCCCTGGGATGATCTTGATTTATTATTAGAACCGGCCCGTAGACCGCAGCAAGCCGGCAGCCCGCAGATCTTTTACACGCACCAATACTACATTTCCCACAATGCAACGGTGACGCACCGAGCAGTAGGCTGCTTCATTTCAATATTTATTGGCACAGCAGTTGTCAGCATCACAGTAAAATTAACTTTCAGATACCCATCAAAAATGGCAAAACGGAAGGTGGACACTGAGAACCGGGGGTTTCAAACAAGGTGGGAGTCGGAGTATTTGTTCACGGAGGTAGCTGGAAAACCTGTGTGTCTTCTGTGTGGAGAAAGTGTGGCGGTACTGAAAGAGTATAATCTGAGACGACATTATGAAACGAAACACGCGGACAAAAACAAGAATATGGACATGGAACAAAGGCTACAAAAGGCAGAGGAATTAAAACGAGGCCTCAAATCTCGACAGGCTCTGTTCAAAAAAGCCAAATCACAAGGCCAGGCTGCTGTCAAGGCCAGTTTTATTTTGGCAGAAGAGATCGCTAAATCAGCCCGGCCATTTACGGAGGGGGATTTCATCAAAAACTGCATGATTAAAGTTTGTGACGAAGTTTGCCCAGAAAAAAGGCAACTCTTTTTAAATGTGAGTCTGAGCAGAAACACCATTGCCGAGAGAGTAGACCAGTTGTCCATCAATCTAAAAGAGCAGCTTGTGAAAAAGGGAAAAGATTTCATTGCATATTCCTTGGCTGTGGATGAGAGCACCGACATTTCTGACATTGCCCAGTTGTCAATTTTCATCCGCGGAGTGGACTCCAGCCTAAGCGTGACAGAGGAGTTTTTGGCTTTACGTCCTATGCATGGCACAACTACGGGGCATGATTTGTATGAAGAGGTGTCAAGATGTGTAAATGAGATGGAGCTGCCTTGGGAAAAACTTGTGGGTTTGACAACCGACGGAGCACCTGCGATGTGTGGACACAGGAGCGGACTGGTGGCAAAGATACGGGAAAAGATGCAAGAGGAAAACGCGACAGGTGAGCTGACAGCTTATCATTGTATCATACACCAGGAAGCGTTGTGCGGTAAAGCCTTGAAAATGGAGCATGTAATGAGCATCATCACGCGCACAGTTAACTTTATCAGAGCCAAAGGTTTGAATCACCGCCAGTTCAAGGCATTTCTGACGGAGTTAGAAACGGAGCATGGTGATTTGCCTTATCACACAGAGGTGCGATGGCTAAGCCAGGGAAAGGTGCTTCAAAGATGTTTCGAGCTTCGTGAGGAGATTTGTCTGTTCTTGGACAGCAAAGGGAAAGACACAACACAACTCCGAGACGAAATGTTTCTGTGTGAAATGGCTTTTCTGTGTGACATTACGAGTCATCTGAATGCAATGAACTTGCAGCTGCAGGGTCGGGATCGTGTCATCTCTGATATGTACAGTACAGTGAAGGCATTTAAAACCAAACTGACTCTGTGGGAGACGCAGATGCGGAAAGAAAATTTGAGCCACTTTCCCAGCTGCCAGACCATGAAAGAGAAGCTCTCTACCAGTGCGTTCCCGAGCGCACAGTTGGCTGATAAAATAGGTATGCTTGCCGCTGACTTTCGACGCCGATTTGCTGACTTTGAAGCACAAAAAAGCAGGTTGGAACTGCTCGGTAACCCATTTGCTGTTGACGTGGAAAGCTCACCACCAAACCTCCAAATGGAGTTGATTGACCTCCAATGCAATGATGCACTGAGGGCAAAATATGCGGCAGTGGGTGCTGCGGAGTTCGCCCGTTTCCTCCCGACACAATGCCCCAGCTGCGCATCCAGGCTGCTCAAACGTTGTCTATGTTTGGCAGCACATACCTGTGTGAACAACTGTTTTCTTTGATGAACTTGAACAAAACATCACACAGAAGTCGACTTACTGCTGAACACCTCCACTCAATTCTGAGGATTTCCTCAGCTCAGAGCCTTACCCGAACATTGATGAACTTGTGGAAAAGATGGGACACCACCAAGTATCACCCTCAACCTCAAACAAGTGAACATTACTGTGCAATCACATATTTAGAGTTTTTACTCAGTTCAAGTTTAAAAGTTAAAGTTTAATATTTGTTTTCACTGCATGTTACTTCTCCTTAAACAAAGTGTTGTTTTTGATTAATAGATTTTTGCACTTTATTTTATTGTATTTCAATCCAATTATATTTTAAAAATATTTCAGTTGAGTGGATGATAGAAAATTGCTATTATTGTTTTTTTCTTTGAAGTAAATTTAGCCCACTTTTGCTAAAATAGAAAATATAGGCTACTGATGGTGCCTTGAATACCGGTTTCTTTCATTTAATGTTCATGTTATGGGGATTTTTATATAAAGGAAATTTGTCTTTTGTGTCTGTTGAAAATTAAAGATTACTGACAGAGCCATAAGAAAATATTGCTTTATTTATCTGATCATATTGGAATATATTTGTTAGGTTTTCAGTAGGTTCAATTAGGTTCACTAGACTATATGCGTCATTTAAAAAATTTTCAATGAACATTCGAACAGTCCGGCCCTCGGCTTGTAGCTAAATTTTTTATTTGGCCCTCCGTCCATTTGACTTTGACACCCCTGCTTTAGAAAATACAGATGATAATAGGTTTCAGTTTAGAAGCACAGGCAGCTTCATGACGGGAAACAGGATAATAATTGCAGACATATTTCTTATGGTCACAACAGCCCAGTGAAAATGCTGAGAGACTTTTCAGGAGCTATTCTTAGACTTCTGTTGGTTGGTTTATGGTATATTATGATGTTCTTTTATCATGCAAAGTTAATCCAATGATTGTATCCAACAAGTTACAAAATGGAATTAAATATATTCCCATTGAAATAAAATTGATTTGAGCAATGTTGATACAAGTGTTCAACAGCATGTAAAAGTGAGTATGATGAGAGAGAATGAGAGAAAAGGCAACACCTCTTTGGCCTTGGTTTTTGTAGATTTGTTCTATGTTACATCATCCATTAATATTCTCTTTCCCTCTCTTTCTTTCTCTCTCTCTCTCTCTCTCTCTCTCTGTCTCTGTAACTGCTGTTTGTCTGTTGAATGAAGAGAGTCAGACCGAAATGCAGCGTGTAGGTTACTCATGACTTTAATGAAAGTATCGCGGTACATGAAATAACTGAACTAAATACCTAAACAACAGAACGGAAAGTGAAACTAATTACAGCGTATCTGGTGACTACAACACAGAGAAAGGAACAAACACAAACAAAATACAAAGCGAAACTGAGGCTGCCTAAGTACGCTTCCCAATCGGAGACAATGAAAAGCACCTGACTCCAATTGAGAATCGCCTCAGGCAGTCAAACCCATACCACACCCCTAATCAGCCGCAATCCCAAATAATACAAACCCCAATACGAAACACAACATATAAACCCATGTCACACCCTGGCCTACCCAAACATATAACAAAAACACAAAATACAATGACCAAGGCGTGACAGTCTCTCTCTCTCTCTCTCTCTCTCTCTCTCTCTCTCTCTCTCTCTCTCTCTCTCTCTCTCTCTCTCTCTCTCTCTCTCTCTCTCTGATTCCTATGTGCGTTTCAATGGCCGTGTTTGTCGTGTCGCGGGGGAAGTGAGTGTGTCCTGATTCATATTTGATTGGTCGATGAATTATAGAGGCGGTGAATGGCTGATGATGGAATCCATCTTGTCACTGGAGCCAAATGTGTCACTCCATCACGATACGCTGCAGCTGTAGATAAGAATGGAGGAGGTGTGTGTGTGTGTGTGTGTGTGTGTGTGTGTGTGTGTGTGTGTGTGTGTGTGTGTGTGTGTGTGTGTGTGTGTGTGTGTGTGTGTGTGTGTGTGGGGGGGGGGGTCATGGGGAGAGATAGAAAGAGAGGGTTAGTGGAGAACGGAACACACGAATACACTAACAGAGATTCAGAGAGCAATAGAGAGACTTGGTGAGTGTCGAAGGTAATATAAACTAAGAGAGTGAGAGTAGAGAGAAGGCAGACATAAGGAGGAGAGAAAGGTCTGAGGGAGTAAGGAGGCAGACATAAGGAGGAGAGAAAGGTCTGAGGGAGTAAGGAGGCAGACAGATGCAAAGAAAGGGTGGTAAAGGTGAGTAGTTGAGGCCAGTGGAGGGAGACGGGAAGAGGAAACAGACAAAGTGAGAAGCAGAGAGAGTGGTAGGAATTGGGCAAGGGCAGTTTAGAAAGACACAGAGGAAACAGTGGGCAGAGTATGTGAGTCAGAAAGCGAAAGCGAGAGAGGGAGAGTAAGACCACGATAAGGGCAGTGGTGTGTGAGGGGGCTTAGGTCAGAGCAGGTGAGACGGCTGTCTGGGGATAAAAAGACTCTTCAGACCCAGACAGTAGCGGCTGAATGCTTCAAGGAAGCAGTGAGACTGTGGATGAGTGAGTTTTAAAGGAGGTAGAGAAGCAAAGAGGCCTTAATGCAGGTAGACAGACAGTGAGGAGAGAAGCTAGCTAAGGCTGTGGTAGGCAAACACTCACTGTTCCATAGTCCACTTTGACTGACAGCCTGTGTCCGACAAACACACGCAAGCACGCACGCACGCACGCACGCACGCACGCACGCACGCACACACACACACACACACACACACACACACACACACACACACACACACACACACACACACACACACACACACACACACCGCAACAAACACACCACACCCCAATGCAACACAACACACACACTGGGCCACCGCTCTAGAGGAGCTTGAGCCAATGGCCTGTCGATTATCGCCACACACTGGATCAGACAGGGTCGCCCCAGTTTCACGTCTAGGTCCCCAGGACGTTAGGAATCACTTTCAAAACCAGCCATTAGGGGCAACGGTTATGGATCTATTACCATCAAGTAGGCTGGCGGGGAAGGCAGATGGGCAAAAGCCGTGATCTCCGTCTCAGAGGGTTATTCCCAGTGCTAGGCAGTCGGTTTTCTTTGGGTGGGTTGACCAACTTTCAATTTAGTTTTGACCTATGTTGTTTTATTGTGGCGGGATTATAGGTACATAAAAACAATCAAAGAAATGCACACAAAGATAACCCAAACCCATTCCACCCTTCAGTCCCCCCCCAACCCCCCAATCTCTTCAACCTGAAGTAAGTAAGCCTCTCACCCCTTCCCATCCCACCCAGCAACTGAGTTTGCCCATCGGTCCCCTCCCTCCACCTATCCATCCCCGGACCCCCCCCCATAATATTATGTGATTGATTGAGGTATTCAAGGGTCTATCATTGTTTTGTAAGATCATAGATGCAAAGCATTGCATATTTAAATTCATGCACTTCCAAATTAATTGTTTAACTTTGCCCCAGAAGCATTTAACCGCAGGGCACTCCCACATCATATGAAATGATGTGCCTTCCTGATTTAGTGGACACAGAGAACAGTTGGGTGTTGGGGCCAATTTCATCGTAAAACGTTTCATTGGTGTGAAATACAGTCTGTGAACAAACTTATAATGTATAAATTGATCGTTCGGATTATGGGATGCCAAGATCATATTTTTCCATATTCTGTTCCAGTTAATGGCTAGCTACACACAATATCCCATAATGAAAAAGTGAAAACATGTTTTTAGAATTATTTTCAAATGTATTGAAAGTCAAAATAAATACATATCTCATTTACATAAGTATTCACACCCTTGACCCAATACTTTGTAGAAGCACCTTTGGCAGCGATTTCAGCTGTGAGTTTTTCTGGGTAAGTCTCCAAGAGCTTTCCACAAAATTCTTCAAGCATTGTCAAATTGATTGTTGATCATCTTAGACAACCATTTACAGGTTTTGCTATAGATTTTCAAGTAGATTTAAGTAAAAACTATAACTCGGCTGGAACATTCACTGTCTTCTTGGTAAACAACTCCAGTGCAGATTTTGTATTGTGTTTTAGGTCATTGTAATGCTGAAAGGTGAATTAATCTCCCAGTGTCTGGTCGAAAGTAGAATGAACCAGACTGAACCAGGTTTTCCTCTAGGATTTTGCCTGTGCTTAGGTCTATTCCGTTTTTCTTTTTTATCCTGAAAAACTCCCCAGTCCTTAACAATTACAAGCATACCCATAACATGATGCAGCAACCACTATTCTTGAAAATATGGAGAGTGGTATTCAGCAATGTGTTCTATTGGATTTGCCCAAAACATATATGTTTTTATTCAGGACCAACAAATGTTTTCGGGAGTATTACTTTAATGCCTTGTTGCAAAAAGGATGCACGTTTTGGAATATGTTATTCTGTACAAGCCTCCTTCTTTTCACTCTGTCAATTAGGTTAGTATTGTGGAGAAACTACAATGTTGTTGATCCATCATCAGTTCTCTCCTATCACAACCATTAATCTGTGTAAATGTTTTAAAGTCACCATTGGTCTCATGGTGAAATCCCTGAGCGGTTTCCTTCCTCTTTGGCAACTTAGTTAGAAAGGAACACTGTAAGAAAAGCAACCATTGAATATCCCTTTGAGCATGTTGAAGTTATTAATTACACTTTGTATCATGTATCATTGAAGTGACTGGATGTAATGATACACGATACAAAGTGTAATTCATAACTTCAACATGCTCAAAGGGATATTCAATGGCTGCTTTTTTTATTTGTACCCATCTACCAATAGGTGCCCTTCTTTGTGAGGCATTGGAAAATCTCCCTGGTTTTTGTAGTTGAATCTGTGTTTGAAATTCACTGCTCAACTGAGGGACCTTACAGATAATTGAATGTGTGGGGTACATAGATGAGGTAGTCATTCAAAATGTTAAACACTATTATTGAACACAGGGTGAGTCTTTATTATGTGACTTGTTAAGCAATTTGTTAAGCAATTGTTTACTTCTGAACTTATTTTGGCTTTCCAGACACTAGGGAAATGCTAGTGCCAGGAAATACAATTTACTGTTTGGTATGGATAGTCCTCCAAAGTCTTCCCTTATTGTAAACGTATTCAATTTATCCAGGATCATTTATATTTCCATATACATTTTAAAACAGCACAATGCATTTTATCCCAATAGCCAGAAGGAGGAGCCATGGGAAGCATTGAACTACAGAAATTCAGCTGTGGCAATATGTTCATTTTGACATTAGATTGTCTGCGGGTTTACGCAACTGGGATATTATTCCATCTACTGATGTCGGATGGAATTATTTGAGCGTTCCGTTATTTAAAGTTTCTGGCAATTGTTTTATCAAATGAAGGAAATACATCTACTCCCAAATATTTAAAATTGGAAACGATTGGGATTCCAAATATAGAGATGGAGTCCTCCATTTGGATCTTGAGAGGCAGTAGGGCTGATTTGGTTAGGTTACATACATTTTATAGCTTGAGATGAAGATGATTTTATCTATGATCTTCAATGCGATTGTCTAGATATAATAAAATATTGTCTAGATATAATAAAATATTGTCTGCGTATAATGAGTTGAACTGTTCAGTAGATTGAGGGGAATTGATGTTATTTTCTTCAATTGACAAATTGTCTGGAACAGGGGTTCTATTGATAATAAGAATAGCGAAGCCGAAATTGGATTGCCATGGCTTCTGCTTCTAGTGATTCTGAACCGAGCAGAGCAGATTTAGCCTGTTATAACTATGGCTGTGGGATTGGCAGATGTGACCCGTTTCAGGAAACTAGGCTTATGTCGTGGGTCACTACTTCACAGGAGATCCGTTTGAACATAAACTTTTTTTTTTAAATCACAATGCATTTTTTTTTTGGCCAGAAATGCCTTCTCGAACATGTGAACTTTCATGTGCCTTAATAAAAAAGGTGTATGCCATCTGTAAATACAAATACAACTGTTAAATGATGAGCCAAGTTGGTTTAGGCAAAGAAAAGTCAGCAACCTTCCCGCTACCCATGATTGGCTAAGATAATAATTGGGCTTGACATGCCGAGAGACAAGTTTGGAGTGGTCTGCCATATAGCACGATTTTGTCCATTTGAGCTGGTCAGTATGTCTAGGTAATCCTGTCTAACATGGCTTTAAAAAATGTATTGCGTAACAAAACTGCATAAACCTAATGTCAAGTTAAAGTGTACTATTCGTTATCTAAAGTTAACTGGCTGGCTTGCTAGCTAAAGTGATGCTAGCTAAAGTCACGAGTTTTGAAATCAGTGGAATTTGAGTATGATAGCTAAGGAGATGGAGAAAACACCTGTCTCCGGAATACATCTTCAAACTAAGGGCAACATGGCATCCGACAGGAGACGCGTCCAACCATGATATATATGGGTAAGATAGTCTAGCTAACTACATTCTCAGATATTACATGTTTCTAAATTTGATAGAAAATGTTTTCATTTCAAGTTAAAGTGTACTGTTAGCTAGCTAACATTAGCCGGCTGGCTAGCTAGGTAACGTAAGGTAATGATCTTATTCTTTGTATCTCAGACACATTTGCTTGACTAGTTACAGGCTAATGTTAGCTAGCTAATATTGAACCTGGCTGGTTAGCTACCTGCAGATTCATGCAGGATAGTAATGTCAAGTAATGTTTAGCTAGCCCTATAGCTAGCTAGCTACATGTGTTAATAAAAACTCCACGATGCAAGTAGCTATTTCAATAGAATATCACTGCAACAACTGATGATATATGTACTAGCTGGTAAATTCGCTCTGGCTATCTAATCTGATTTCAGACCACGGGTAAGATAGTTTTCAGATATTACACATTTCTAATTTTGACATAGTCTTTTCAAGTTAAAGTGTACTATTAGCTAGCTAGCTAATGTTAGCTCACTGGCTCGGTGACTAATTTTACATGTATGATCTTATAATTCGTATCTCAAATCCAAAGTTAAAGCCTTATGTTAGCTAGCTAACATGGAACCTGGTGGTTAGCTACCTACAGATTCATGCAGGGTAGTAACGTCATTAGCTGGGTTTATGGTTCATTGTTTACCTACGTGTCTTAACAAAAGACTCTTGTCTTAGTGTGCCAGAGCTCAGAATAACTGATACATTCACAAATGCTCAACACCCATTGAATATGGCTAGTGTCAGTAAACGTAGGCACTACAGAGGGTAGTGCGTACGGCCCAGCACATCACTGGGGCCAAGCTTCTTGCCATCCAGGACCTCTATACCAGGTGGTGTCAGAGGAAGGTCCTAAAAATTGTCAAAGACTCCAGCCACCCTAGTCATAGACTGTTCTCTCTGCTACCGCACGGCAAGCGGTCCCGGAGCACCAAGTCTACGTCCAAGAGGCTTCTAAACAGCTTCTACCCCCAAGCCATAAGACTCCTGAACATCTAATCAAATGGCTACCCAGACTATTTGCATTGCCCCCCTCTTTTACGCCACTGCTACTCTCTGTTATTATCTATGCATAGTCACTTTAATCACTCTACCTACATGTACATATTACCTCAATTACCTCGACTAAGCAGTGCCCCCGCACATTGACTCTGTACCGGTAACCCCTGTATATAGTCTCGCTATTGTCATTTTACGAATTATCTTTAGTTAGTTATTCCTTTTACACCAGCGATATGACCATTCTGGTCTATCAAACGCTTTTGTGCATCGAGAGATAATACAGCCCAAGGAGCTGTTGTTTCTGATGAAGCATTTAAGGATAAACACTTTTTAACAAACCTGCTTTGATACTTGTGAACCAATTTGGGTAAGTCGAGAGAGAGAGAGAGAGAGAGAGAGAGAGAGAGAGAGATACATTGTAGAAAACAGTTTAATATCTGTGTTTATCAAAGATATACTTATTTTTTTATTGGCGATAGTGAGAACGCTGGGTAGCATCCTTAACTGTTTCTAATAAAAGCTCAATTTGTGCTGCATTCACATCTCTCCCGAATTAACCTTTGTGAACGGCTTGATTAATCACTTCGATCAACATTTTAAATAGACCTCAGGAGGAATACTGTCCTATCCAGTTTTTTGTTGTTGTTGTTGTTGTTTTAAGCATTTCCCGAACCTTAACCCTTAACCACTCGGAAGTTAATGCCCAAACCTAATTGTAAAAGAATTTACACAGACGTTTATCCCCCACCTGAAAAGTCTGATTCGGAAGTGAGACTGTGATACCATGTTGACTGGATAGTCTTAGTTAGAAGCTTTATTGGAACACTCACATACATTCACAGATGCATGAAAAGTATAGGCATAGACAACAATGTGACACACACACACACACACACACGTGCACCAATGGACATACTCACACATGGTTACCACATCAAGTAAGACCAATTGCTTCTTTGTCTACACGGCTGTCAAATACCACACAGACACACACACCTTGAAAAAGCAATGATTTATGACTACATGCCTGTCACATACAGTAGAGCATGCTGCACACCCCCCACACACACAACATTTAAACAATTCTAGATCCACCCATGGTTTATCATTCCCAATTACAGTTCTCTCCTCTAGTCATTTATTCAGACCTGTCTTCCCCTGGTTCCCTCTGGCCACTATATTTTTTCAATTCATCCCTTTTTTATCTGGATGCTAAACACCCTGTCAGAGTGAAAAAAAACTATTTCATTTCCCCTCTCTCGCTCTCACTCTCGCTCTCTCTGCAGATGTGTGATCATTAAAGAAAGGCTCCGTGGTCTACTACTTCTGTCCTCTTGCAGTGAGAGGTCTTTAAATAGCCCCAGTAGTTAAGTGTGAGAAAAGCTTTTATTTCCACAGGGGATCAACTGCGACCAAGGTCTCATTTGCAGTAGAGCCCTTTTTTCAATATAAAGAAAAAAAACATATATGCACTAATACACAGACGAAATACATCATAATTAACAATCACAATTAACATTTAAAAGATCCAAAATATATTTTTAGAATTGCCCAAGAGGCACAAGAACATCCATTCTAAGTCGTTTTTGTAAAATGTTCGATAGGTTTTGTGCAGCGTAACTGAAGGTGCATTCCACGATCTGTGTAGAAAGTGGGGGGATCTGATGTGTAATGTAATTCATTGACCTAGTTTTATATTTTGTAATTCTATAAGAGACTCGAAAAGTCAGATACATTGGAAGTTTTTACAATAATGCTTTTTAGAAAAATAACATAAAATGCTGCTCTCTTCTGGCGGTTAAACAGGCCCAACCTACTTCTGGATATAAGGAACAATGGTGAGTTTTAAAACCAGAGCCAGTAATGAACCTCAGGGCACAATGATATACAGCATCCAAGGGTTTAAGTGTGGATGATGCAGCATGCATTTAAATAATATCCCCATAATCTAATACACACATATAAAGGTGGTCTGAAACATTTTCTTTGTTTCTGTAAAATAAACCAATCTTTAACTTATACTTTCTTACCAGCTCAGATATGTGTTTTGAAAGACAGCTTGTCATCTAGCCAAGATATGTATAATAAGGAACTAGTTCAACCCTTATACCATTTAGGCTAGTCATTTTATAGTCATTCAGATTTAAATCATGTAGTCTCGTGTTAGCACCAACTTAAAATCAGAAAGTGTCTTCTGCAGTACCAGAAAGTCAGATTGCAAATGTGAAAATGCTTGGCCATTAGTAGGTGCAATGGAGTATAACACAGTATCATCAGCGTATACATTAATAAAAACATTTCTCATATTATCATTGATGTTATTAATATAGATAGTAAACAATAGCGGAGCTATTACAGAGCCTTGTGGAACACCTTTTTGAAGCTCTAGAAACTCAGATTTGATACCATCTGCCATGGTGGCTTGGGTTCTTTCATGGAGATAATTATTGAACCATAAGCAAACAACAAGCATTGTGGTGGTATTAGAGCTATATTTAGGTCTAAAGCCAGACTGATTTATAAGCCTATAGGCCTTTGCATGCATCTGACAGCTGAACCTTGAGGTTATATAACCTTATATTTTTTAGAAATCACCAAAAAATAAAGTTTTGCATATGCTACATCTCAAAGCATAAGGAATAGTGTTTTTGTAATTTGTTATAGACTGTTTTTAATGACACGGAAATATGGCTCATTTGAACATCCTTTGTTTATTGATGGCACTGGACGTGCCAGGGTGCATCTTCATGCATATGAATGTCCATTTTCTAAAATGTCAGGTAAATTAAAATCTTCCCTGTCATGTTGTCTGTCCTTTGCCAAATGTTTCTAAATTAACTCTTAAACGGCACATTATTTGAATGATGATCTTGGTATATTCACATGAAAATCTGTCGCCAACTGGATGGAAACCTAGCTATAGGCACCCTAAAGACTCTGGTAAGTGTGCTAGTCCAGTGTCACTTTGATTATGCCTGCACATCGTGGTTCACCAGCAGCCCCAAACATCAAAGCTATTAGCCAAGCAATCTTGTAAGAAATATACTTACACTTCCCCCTCATTCTCATCTGGAGGTTGACCATTTTTTAAATCTGTCTCTGAAATGTGTCTATGTAATTGTAAATCTATTTATGTAAAAAAATAGGGACAACAATGGAAATAAGTCTGCGACTTTATTGTGCAATCCAGGTCATTAAAAAAAATATTTGAGTACTGTATATACTGTATGTATTTTTTTTACTGACAAACAAAATCAATCCAAACTGTGCAGCAGCCAATTGATGAATAGAAAGAGACATCTGTTACAAAACACCAAAAAGTTTAAATTGGAGATTGTCAAGCCAAGCCCTCGATACTGGGTAAGCCTACTGTACAAGGTAGGGAGGGGTGTATTTTCTGTTTGTTGAGATTGACATAGTCCATTTATTTTGGTGTTGAAACCGCAAACCATGATATTAAGTGCCCAAAGTTGATAGGCTTAGTTTATTGGTTGTGTGCTGCATTGGCACAGAAACATGTTGGTGGAAAATTTGATGCATGTCTTCAGCCAGGTCTGATCATAGTGTAATGAAACAGGCAGGGAGAGTGAGCTCGTCTCCCCAGCCCGGTACGTCCTGTGCCGATTCCACGCTCCAGGCCTCCTGTGCGTCTCCCCAGCCTGGTACGTCCCGTGCCGGCTCCATGCACCTGGCCTCCGGTGCATCTCCCCAGCCCGGTACGCCCTGTGCCAGCTCCACCCACCAGGCCTCCAGCGACGGTCTGCAGTCCAGAGCCTCCAGCAACGGTCTGCGGTCCAGAGCATCCAGCAACGGTTCCCTGTCCGGAGCCTCCAGCGATGGTTCCCGGTCCTGAGCCTCCAGCGACGGTTCCCGGCCCGGAGCCTCCAGCGACGGTTCCCAGTTCAGAGCCTCCAGTGATGAGCCATGGCCCGGAGCTTCCAGCGATGGTCTATGGCCCGGAGCCTCCAGTAATGATCCATGGCCCGGAGCCTCCAGTGAGGATCCATGGCCCGGAGCCTCCAGTGATGATCAATGGCCCGGAGCCTCCAGTGATGATCCATGGTCCGGAGCCTCCAGTGACGGTTCCCGGTCCGGAGCCTCCAGCAGCGGTTCCCAGTTCTGACCCTCCAGCGACGGTTCCCAGTTCGGAGCCTCCAGCGATGATCCATGGCCCAGAGCTTCCAGTGATGATCCATGGCCCGGAGCCTCCAGTGATGATCCATGGCCCGGAGCCTTCATTGATGATCCATGGCCCGGAGCCTCCAGTGATGATCCATGGCCCGGAGCCTCCAGTGATGATCCATGGCCCGGAGCCTCCAGTGATGATCCACGGCCCGGAGCCTCCAGTGATGATCCACGGTCCGGAGCCTCCTGCAAGGGTTCCCAGCCGGGAGCCTCCTGCAAGGATTCCCATTCCGGAGCTTCCGGCGATGATCCACGGTTCAGTTCCTCCTATGATTTGCCCCCCCCCCCCCCCCCCCCCGGGGCTTCCGGAGACGGAGCGGGGTCTACGTCCCGCACCCGCACCCGCACCACATCCCCATCCCCTACAGAGTCAGGTTTTTCAGCCACCTTTGGGGGGGGGGGGGGGTTGTACTGTCACGCGCTGACCTTAGAGATCCTTTATTCTCTATTTTGGTTAGGTCGGGTGTGACTAGGGTGGGCATTCTAGTTTCTTTATCTCTAGGTTGGCTTGGTATGGTTCCCAATCAGAGGCAGCTGTCTATCGTTGTCTCTGATTGGGGGATCATATTTAGGCAGCTTTTTCCCACCTGTTTGTTGTGGGGTCTTGTCTATGTATAGTTGCCTGCAAGTACTACATTAGCTTCATGATTCGTTTTGCGCTTTATTGTTTTCTGTGTGTTTCACTTCTGATAAAAATGATAGAACCATAACACGCTGCATTTTGGTCCGATTCATTTTACAACGTTCGTGACACAACGCAATATTCTACTATATTCCCTCCACCTCCTCTTCCACTCCTCCATCACCTCCATCCCCCACATTTTTTTGACTCATCCCTCCGCTTCTGGGCTTTCTCAACCAATTAGATCCTCCCATTCCATGGAGACAGCCGCAAATTGGCAGGCAAACGTGTTGTGACTGAAATGACACCTCTGCGTGTGTGTGTGTGTGCGTGTGTGTCTGTCCTTCTCAGGCCTATTCTTAGATTTTCATCTCAGGTCTGGATTACCTCTGTTGGGTCATGTTCGGTAGGCACCAAAACAGGAGATAATGTTTGGAAAGAGAATGAAACAACAAAGGTGTGTGAATTAGAGGGCTGTGTTATCTAGGAGATCATCATCAGGGTGACTCATGACTGTTGATGAGCTTAGAACATACGGGAGGACCCAGGGGGTCACTAGATGTGAAAGCTCTGAAAGTTTCATTATTCAAAGCATGTGAGTTGTCACAGTGTCTGTTTATGGTCAGTGTTTGAAGGTCAGATGTGATCAATCACAGTGGTTAACAGCACTATAATAAAACAAATTCATCAGGGGAAGACATTTCTTACCAATCAGAGAACAAACAAATCTTGCGGCATGGCGACGAGCATTGCTGAAGATTATTAACTCCCAATTCGATTGAACTTGACAACTGTACTCTCCTCTCTACTCTCAGAAACTAAGTCACAGTACATACAACACTAACTGAAATTAATTGGAAATGAAGCTGTTACGCAATATAAAGAAATATAGTTGCTTGCGAAAGTATTCACCCCCTTGGCATTTTTCCTATTTTGTTGCCTTACAACCTGGAATTAAAATATTCTATTTTTTTTGGGGGGGGGGGGGGTGTATCATTTGATATACACAACATGCCAACCACTTTGATGATGAAAAACATTTCTTATTGTGAAACAGACAAGAAATAGGACCAAAAAAAACGGAATACTTGAGCATGCATAATGATTCACCCCCCCCAAAGTCAAAGACTTTGTAGAGTCAACTTTTGCAGCAATTACAGTTGCAAGTCTCTTGGGGTATGTCTCTATAAGCTTGGCACATCTAGCCACTGGGATTTTTGCAAATTCCAAAACTGCTCCAGCTCCTTCAAGTTGGATGGGTTCTGCTGGTGTACAGCCATACCACAGATTCTCAATTGGATTGAGGTCTGGGCTTTGACTAGGCCATTCCAAGACGTTGAAATGTTTCCCCGTAAAACCACTCGAGTGTTACTTAAGCAGTATGCTTAGGGTCATTGCCCTGCTAGAAGGTGAACCTCTGTCCCAGTCTCAAACTTCTGGAAGACTGAAACAGGTTTCCCTCAATAATTTCCCTGTATTTAGCGCCATCCATCATTCCTTCAATTCTGACCAGTTTCCCAGTCCCTGCTGATTAAAAACATCCCCACAGCATGATGCTGTCACCACCATGCTTCACTGTGGGGATGGTGTTCTCAGGGTGATGCGAGGTGTTGGGTTTGCGCCAGATGTTTTCCTTGGCCAAAAACCTAAACTTTTGTCTCATCTGACCAGAGTACCTTCTTTAATATGTTTGGGGAGTCTCCCACATGCCTTTTGGCGAACACCAAACGTGTTTGCTTATTTTTGTCTTAAAGCAATGGCTTTTTTCTGGCCATTCTTCCGTAAATCCCAGCTCTATAGAGCTTAAAGTGGTCCTATGAACAGATACTCCCTTCTCCACTGTGGAGCTTTGCAGCTCCTTCGGGGTTATCTTTGGTCTCTATCTTGCCTCTCTGATTAATCCCCTCCTTGCCTAGTCTGTGAGTTTTGGTGGGCGGCCCTCTCTTGGCAGGTTTATTGTGGTGCCATATTCTTTCCATTTTTTAATAATGGATTTAATGATGCTCCGTGGGATGTTCAAAGTTTTGGATATTTTTTTTATAACCCAACCCTGATCTGTAATTTTCCACAATTTTGTCCCTGACCTGTTTGGAGAGCTCCTTGGTCTTCATGGTGCCCCTTGCTTAGTGGCGTTGCAGAATCTGGGGCATTTTAGAACAGGTGTATATGTACTGAGATCATGTGACAGATCATGTGACACTTAGATTGCACACAGGTGGACTTTATTTAACTAATTATGTCAATTCTGAAGGTATTTGGTTGCACCAGATCTTATTTAGGGGCTTCATAGCAAAGGGAGGGAAAACATGCATGCAGCACTTTTTTTTTACTTCACCAATTTGGGCTATTTTGTGTATCCGTAATAAATAAAAGAAGTCATCTGAAGCAAAACAAGAAAGAGTCAAGCTACTCCTTCCTTTCAGTATTCTCCAGTTTGCGGAAAAGGATGCTTAGATGCTATGAAAAGCATAATACCTGATATTTCTATTTCTCTCTCTTTCTCCTTTGCTAACATCCGTAATACACTTCTGGCAGGAACAGATGTGAGACGAAGCAATAAAGAAGTGATGGGCTATAACAGGCCCCTCATCATTCCTAGAGTTTGGTGTGTTTGTGTGTGCGTTCTCCTCTGGGAAATGATCTGAGACCAGAGTGCAGTCCCCTCATGGCTGCCAACAGATGCTGGATATGCTAACTCCCTCTAATACCCCTATAACAATGTCACTCACCCACAGAGATGGGAAGAGAGATATTACTGTATGGGACGCACAACCACACTACCACGTAGTGCATAGTGAACACAGATGGTGGCGTCTTTCTTTCTCTTTGGCACACTTCTGTGTATAGAGGGAACAAGGCTCCACCTCCATCTAACTCACATATTATTTTGAAAGTTTACATACCAGTATGTGTGTAAGTATTAAAACAAATTACATGACAGAGGACTCAAGGCACGAAGGCAGCTGTAGCACATAAACATGTTTAATCCACCATAAAAAATGCTGACAATTGGTCTGAATCCACAGATTAGACAATGGTGGTCTCCAAGAGCATGTTTCAATTTGTCTCTGCCACTTTGTCATTCTGATTCATTATCACCACAGTTATTTCTGATATACAGTCTCCTCACTCTGTCCCTTTACTCTCTTCAGTTCTTTTTCACAGGTACTCACTTCTCTTAGTCCTGAACAGGCCTCTGTTGTCGCCGCTCTCTCCTCCATGACTTGGCTACCATCTTGTCAAGTCTCTCCTCAACCTCTTTTTATTTGTCTAGTGTACTCCTCTTCTGTCCCCTCTTTTCTTCCACTTTTTTCTCTCTTATTCTCTATAATCTCTTCTCCTCTATTCTCTCCTCTTTTCCTGTGTCTGTGCGCACGTGTGTGTCTGTGGACTTGCGAGTGTTTGTATGCCCGTGTCACCAATTACACTATGATGTGAGTTCCAAAACTTTCAAAACATACTTCCCTATTCCCTATTTAGATAGAATTACATACAGTAAGGTGAATTTGCCCCAGAAGATTACAGGTTCGATCAAACAAAACAACATGGTCTCTTTATTTTACTGCATTCTGCCTCAATACTTCTGCCTTTTTTTTAAACAGTTCCCTCTAGTTTTCATATCTCCTACTATAACAGTGTTTTATCCACAAAGTATTACCTTTCATTACACAAAAGCTGCGGCCCTTGCAAAACAAGGGAAACAACCAGAGCGGTTGACATCACCGATTGAACACTACTAGCGCACGCCGCTATCTAGCTAGCCATTTCACATCGGCTACAATACTATTTCCCACGATATCTCTTCCTGGCTCTAACCCTTTATTTCCAACTCTCCCAATATGAACTGTTCTCCCTCATCATCCTGTCTGTCTTTCACTCTCTCTCCCTCTCTTCTCCTCCTCTTTCTGCTACAATTATCTTAAACCTTTCATCTCTAAAATAACTCACCTCCTCCTAACCTTCCACTTCAATGGTTCTGAAGGGCAGGCTGTTCTCCACCAATGACTTTGGCCTAACCAACTAGAAGCTTACAATGGGCCACTGTAACACACTCACACACGCAAGCACTTGCATGCACGCAAGTGCACACACACAAACCCTCCCTTGTCTGTTTCTCCTCTGTGTCTCTGTCGGGTCCTTTGGATCCATAAATACTGATGAAAGGTAAATGTGGGGTGCATTTTTCTGTTACCGTGACGACAGACAGAAGACGAGTGAAGAGAGCAGGGGCCTCATTTTTAAAAATGTTCTTAGATTTATACTTGAACTTAGTCCGAAAAATCATTTCCAACGGTGTGCTTGTGTTCGATTCATAAAAGATACTGAGCATAAAAAAACCTTGCTTACGCAGGTTCTAATAAGCCCATTTGTAACTTACGCACCTGTGATCTATAAATCTCAAATAACTTCAAATTGAGTGCACCTGAATGTGCCTTTACAATCAGAGAATTCCCCTTATAGAATACTAGCACAAATGAGGGTTTAGTCAGGAATAGCCATGGACCAAAAGAGAAAAGTAAACTTTTTGGAAGACGAGATCACGGCAATGGTAGAGGAGATTGAAGACAGGCAACACGTATTGTTCTGTGGACTAAATAGTGGGTTGACAAACAAAGCCGAACAGGTAGCTTGCGAGTGTGTCGCCGCTGCAGTGAACGAGGTGGGGCAGCAAGACAGAACTGTGGCTGGTGTGAAAGACCTGGCACTCCAGAGTTCTCCCAAATGGACCAGCGCATCGGGGAAATCATTGGGGAAAGCGCATACACTGGCGCATGCGCCGACCACGACAGTGAATGTTTAAAAAAAGGTGGTTTTCTTCTATTTAGCTATTTTTGCTTTATTTTTCATATGGTTTAATCCAACTTTTACATTGTTTAGCAGTAACATTGGAAACGGTGAAGTCGGTGCGCGAAACCCCAACCACTGCATCACTGGATCACGGTAAGTAATTGAGAGAATGTGAAACATGGTAACTTAATATACAAGACATGCATTGATTTATTTTATTATTTGATTCACATAGAAACGGGGGAAGCCCATGCGCCCTCCACCCAGGGATAAAGTGGGTGAGGCTCCCAAAGCAGCAGGTGCCAGGAGTGAGGGCGGAGGTTTGGCCACAGGTGTCAAGGGCCGTCCATGTCTGCGTCCGTGCGCCAGGATGAAGTCCGTGAGGCCCCAGTTCCCAATCGTCGCAGACCCGCAGGTGCCAGGGGTGTGTTTGGCCACAGGTGTCGAGGGTTTCATCGACGTCTGTGTCCACGTCTACAGTTCGCGTGTTGACCGCCGCAGTCCTGCAAACCCACCCAAAGAATACGCAGGGTTTTGATTCCATTTACATAATGCAATTGTTGAACGTTTTCCATGACATCAATAAAAAGCCTATGCTTTGTATATTGGCTGGCATTCCTTTTCTCACCACCAATCTGTATGAGCTGCTGCTTCCTCACTGCATCAGTCGGGGCAGGTGCCCCATTGGGTGGTGGGTTAGGAGGCTCTTGGGGGTCCATTCTAATCTCCACATCCATTTCAATACCATGCTTCAGGGTGATGTTGTGGAGCACACCACATGCCAGTATTGTGCGTGTAAGCTTTAATTGGGGAGGGAAACCATTCATTCTTAAAACAGGTCAACATTTTATTTTTCGATATGAAATTGCACACCCTGATGTTCTTGTCAAACAAACTTGCACTACTAATAGGCACTGCAGTTACTGAGATATCCCCTTGAAACCTGTTTGCATTTTGTTGCAATGCTAGTAGAAACGATAGGAAACAACTCATTCCATTCGTTTACACTAGCATTGCTACAAAATGAACAAGCTTCAAGTTGACATCTCAGTAACCGTAGGGCCAAATTAAAAACTGTTTTCAGCCATTTGGATGGAACCTTTGGGTGTGTAATTGCAATAAAATGCTAAATATAAAATATTGGTATATGTTGCTTTAATTAAATTAAAACCTCTTAAGGAACATACGAATTTTCGCAGCTTTTTTAAAAAATCTCGCAACATTTCAAAGTCCTACTACTCATGCCAGGAATATAGTATATGCAAATGATAAGTATGTGTGTATAGAAAACACTCTGACGTCTCTAAAACTGGTTAAATCGTGTCTGTGGCTATAACACAACGTGTTTAGGAGTAAAAATCCCTCAAAAAACTGTTCTCCAAAAACACAAAAAATATATTAATCCGCCAGTCAATGTATTGTTTAAGGCGACTGCAAATACATGAAGATGCCCTGTAAACGCCTACAGCTTCCACACGATGTCGCCAGTGCTGGCATTTCTAGCAGACTTAATCCTTGGTTGTATGACGGTTTGCCCTTTCCTGTTTTAGTCTCTCAACAGGATGTTGTTAAAATGGAAAAGATGGCCGCTGATTTCAAGACTAGCTGCTATCGAATACAGATCGCCCCGTGATGAATTTTATAGATTATTAACCTCTTGGAGATAGGGCTGAATACTGCCCCCTTTGGAGGAAGTGCGTGCCCATAGTAAACTGAAAATATTTTTTCCCAAAATTGCTAATATATGCATATAATAATTATTAGTGAATAGAAAACACTCTAAAGTTTCTAAAACCGTTAAAATTATGTCTGTATTTAAAGCAGAACTCCCAGGGCAGCCATTCTCCCAAACTCTCTCTTGGCAACAGAAAAGTTGGGCCAACTTTGACCTCATCGCCCCCACCCTGCCCAAGCAGCTAGCGATCTGGGAACAGTTTGTATGTGTTCAGCTCGATGTCTGCTTTCAAATGGTGTGTGAGAATTGTGAGAATCTCGCGCGCCCTCGTCCTTTGGCGGGCAAAAACGTTCGGGTCACTCGAAAATACATGCGCGCGGCCGATTTGGGGAGCTTTCTTTTCCAAGAAACACCAATTGATTTTGGTTTGTTTGTTCGCGCTGATCATTGTTTTACATGTTAAAAACATCATAAAGCTCGATTCTGCACTTAGTTTGACCGGTTTAGTCGACATATCATATGTAATTTAGAAGTTTTGATGCGCAAGAGTGCGGGACCAGAAGTCATTTTGGGTGCATTTCAGCTGAAGCTGTTAGCATATGCTAATACAGAGACACACAACTTGAAACCAAACGATGTATTGGGTAAGTATGACTCCTTCTACATCTTCTGATCGAAGAACATCAAAGGTAAGGGAATATTTATGTGGTTATTTTGGGTTTCTGTGGACTCCAAACGTAGAGGAGACATACTGCTAATATCTGAGCGCCGTCTCAGTATAGCCTAGTGAACAAATTCTGTAACGTTAAAAATAAATGTAACACAGCGGTTGCATTAAGAAGAAGTGTATCGTTGTAACTATATGTAGAACATGTATATTTAGTCATGTTTATTGCTTGTTATCTGACATTATCTGTCGGAGCTATCATAATTTCTCCGGACATTTGAGTAGCATTTTTTGAAATGTCGTCATTGTAAACAGAGATTTATGGATATAAATGGCATATTATTGAAAAAAACATAAATGTACTGTGTAACATGTCATATTACTGTCATTAGTTAGTGAATTATTTATTTTTTAATCTTACTTTTAAATTTTATATTTTCTGGGACAACATGGCTGCCTCTTGTCTTTTGTTTCGGTGGTGATCTAATATAAATATGTGCTATGTTTTCACCGTAAAACATTTTAGAAATCTGACTTGCTGGGTAGATGAACAAGGTGTATATCTTTCATTTGAGCTATTGGACTTGTTATGTGTGGAGGTTAAATTTTTCTAAGAATATTTTTTTGCAATTTGCGTTATGGTAATGAGCTTAAGCCGTAGTCACGATCCCGGATCCGGGATGGATCGCCGCAAGAAGTTTATTAATACCTAAAGTTGGTTTAGAAAAGTAGTTTGAAGTGTTTTGTAAAAGTAGGCAACTTTTGTAATTTTAAAAAGTGACGTTGCGTCTTGTAAAAGGGAATATTCCTGGATCAGACCGGTCTTCAGAAAACAACATTTTGGCTATACAATGACGGATTTAAATCGGGAAAAAGACCCAATTGTGATGTTTATGGGATATATAGGCGTGCCAAGAAAGAAGCTCGTCAAAGGTAATGAATGTTTTATATTTTATTTCTGCGTTTTGGGTAGCGCCGGCTACCGCAAAATCTGTCATTTTAGGTGACGTTCCAGTACTTTGGGGGTGCATGCTAACAGATAATAGCTTCTCATGCTTTCGCCGAAAAGCATTTTACAAATCTGACTCGGTGGCTAGATTCATAACGAGTGTAGCTCTAATTCAGTACCTTGCATGTGTTTTTGAATGAAAGTCAGATTTTTATCAAAAACTATACGTGGCGCTCTTGAAATTTCCGCTGATTTGATCCCCACAGAGGGAGCTAATCCCTCACATTAAGTTGACTAAATTAAATAGAAGTTTTCTATTTTATTAAATGAAGTTATCTTCTCTGGCTTGTAGAGGATTTTTCCACCTGATGCATCAAGGCAACGCCACCTGCCCTTCAGCAGCCCGATGGTGCGCTCCACCAACTGACCTAGTTCTGCCGTGTGCCAAATTGTAGCACATTTCCTCTGCTGTTCGGGGATCGTCAAAGGGAGTGAGAAGCCACGTTTTCAGTGGATAGCTCCGGTCACCTAATAGGGTAAAACCACTGTGTTACATTATTTTTGCATGGTTAATAGGCTATTATACCCTGGGGGAAAAACTCACAGGGAAGCCACCCGCCTCCACTCTCACCAGCTTCTTGACGCAGGCCTACACTGCTGTAGGCCTGAATGAGTCGTGCGTAGACCCTGGCCACTTGGAGCATACATTGAGTAGCTGCATGCGGGCATCGCAGATGATCTGAACATTCAATGAATGGAAATTCTTCCTGTTAACATATACATGTTCATCTACAGACGAGGCGTGTAAGGCAAAATGCGTGCAGTCAACTGCACCTACGAAAATGAAATGAGCGGACAAACTCGGCTTTGACGTGCGCCTGTTCATCGGCTGTAAATGGGAAAGGAATGTATCTCGTGGACAATACGTGTAGAATCGCCTCCGTGACTTGTGGCAGGATGCGGCTGAATGATGGCTGTGATATACCCGACCTGTCACTCATTTCCCTCTGGACTGTCCCAGTAGCGAGGAATCCCAGAGTGGACAGTACTTGGACAGATATGGGTGTGGCATGATTGCAGCATGTCTTCCTTTCCAGATTAGGGGCGAAATCCACTCACAAATCTAACAGAACATTTATTGGGAGACGATAGCGACTTATAAGCCATGGATCATCATTCAC
Organism: Oncorhynchus gorbuscha; assembly: GCF_021184085.1. Taxonomy (NCBI): domain Eukaryota; kingdom Metazoa; phylum Chordata; class Actinopteri; order Salmoniformes; family Salmonidae; genus Oncorhynchus; species Oncorhynchus gorbuscha. The sequence continues at coordinate 29,313,067 of NC_060176.1, read as the reverse complement.
TAAAAAAATAAATTCCGTTCTTTGAAAACTCTCTCCCTTCTAAAAGCACGGTTTTCAATGTCTTCAAATACTACTTATACGTGGTTTTCTGCGTAAGTCATAATTAAGATCAAAATTGATGGTAAGTCCATTTTATTAATGAAGCTCCAAGTCCATGAGAGGATTTACACATTGATCACCTCGGGACACATACAGTTGATGTCTGTCTCAGCAAACAGCTTTGGGATTGTAACACCCTTTCATTATATACAGCATGTACAGTATAAGGACCGTATGAACCACGGACTTCAGTCTATCCTGATTTCTTTTCAAACATTGTCGAGCAGAGGAGGCTAGTGGGAAGAGCTATAGGAGGACAAGCTCATTGGAATGGAACAGTATTAAAACACATAAAACATATGGAAACCATTCCATCCATACAATGAGCCCGTCCTCCTATAGCTCCCTCCACCAGCCCCCACTGGTGTCGAGATGTGTGTTAGAGTTCACCACTCAGCTGTCCCCGCTGTTACATAAATGTAGGGAGAGAGAGAGAGAGAGAGAGAGAGAGAGAGAGAGAGAGAGAGAGAGAGAGAGAGAGAGAGAGACCTGAGAGGAGTGATAGCAGTTGTTAAAGTTTTCCGTGGTGCAAATGCTTAGTGGATCTGGCACCTGTTGCCTAAGCGTAAGGTCAGGGCCCTTTATTTCATCGCAAAGAATTCTGGATGAAAGCTCATACACGCACACACACACCCACACACACAGAGACATTTTGTCTGTGTGTGCGTGTATGAGCTTCCATACTGTGTTTGTGTGCGCACACTGTCATTCAGTTTGTGTGTGTGTGTTCATGTGTGTGTCTCAGCGGCGGTTGTGTTTGATATGCCTGTGTATCCAGGCCTGTCAGAGGTCTCTGGTGACATGTTAGAACATGTTAGAACATGCCACCAGCAATGTCGGTCAATATTAATCAACTATCTCTTCTCATCAAGCCACTATGGAGGTTTGGGGGGGTTGGGGTCCAATCAGTGCATTTTAATGTGAATTCAATGACCACACATACGCACACACACGCACACACACCTGCCGGCTTGCCTCTGAAGCTAAGCAGGGTTGGGCCCTGGATGGGAGACCAGATGCTGCTGGAAGTGGTGTTGGAGGGCCAGTTGTAGGCACTCTTTCAGTGATTGGGGACATTGCCCTGTGTAAGCTGCTGTCTTTCAGATGGAATGTTATAGTTTTTTTGCATTTGCTTACACACTTGTGGAATTTGGCTCATTGTCTCAAAACCCTACCCACAAGCCAAATAAGACACAACACTTCTATGTCTAAATGAAACTCTGAAATCAAAACCTAACAATCCCTTTTCAAAATGGCATTTTTGGCAACAAAATGATACACACATGCACCATTTGAATTACTCTTTCAAAGCAGCAACAACACAGTAATGTACTTTATACAAAACACTGCTGTCTTAAAAAAAAGTAATTGTACTTTGCATACCTTTTTAATTTTCTCATTCAGGCTTCTGTGAAAGATTGTTCCAGTACAGTACATCTAGTCATTTCAATCAACACAAAAATAGAAATGCTTCATAAAAAAGAAATATATAAAAAAACACAAAGGAAGTAGAATTATGGTACAGTAATCAATTCAATATGTTACTGTAAACTAATGGAAACAAAAATACTTACAGTAAAATTACAGTGCAATGGTAAACACAAAAATAGTATCGTAAGGGATAGGGTGGATGGTTTATGGACCCCGCCTTCTGTTAGGGTCTGGCCATATCACAAGCAATGTCATCCCTGGCTAGGCAATGGGGAAAATATCCAACCCTGGACTGACCCCACCTCAATGTCTCTGCATGTCTCTTCAATTTTTTGCAGAAGAGGCAGTGGGGGCATGTGGTTGGCGGGCATACACTTTCCTACACCAAGCCAAAAGGAATTCCTCAATCAGATTTAGACATGGGGAGTAAGGGAGCAAGTATACAACTGTGAAGTTATTGTAGTTGGTGAACCAGTCCCTGACCTGAGCAGCCCAGTGGAAACTAACATTATCCCAGATGACAACAAACCTGGGCTGCTCTGGCAATATTGTAGGGACCTATGGAGGCATGGTGTTGGAGAACTCCTTGCAGACTTAAACAAATAAATATATCTTTTATCATTAAAAAAATGTAGTTCTTGTTTTTCAATCAACCCACAAAACACATTCCACATTCACAGATGTGACAGTCTTAACAAACAAATAATTAATAATAATAACATATTTTAAAATAATAAAGAATATATATATATACACATACACACATCCTACATACATGTACATATACATACACACACACAAAGAACAATTAAAAAATAAACATATATATAAAACTTGCAGCAGCACTATCAAGGTTCTTATTAACTATTTCCAGCCTTAGCTGAGACGACGAGCAAATCATTTGTTTTTATATTTTATAACCTGAAAACTTGCTGTACTGAGCAATTGTGTCTAAAATGGGAGGGATGGATTTCTCAGGGTTGGTTATGTAGAGCAAGACATCATCCGCGTAAAGCAAAACCTTTATGCTGCAGGCCGCATGCAGAAACACCCATAATACTTGAATTGCTCATTGTCTTGTGCCCCGTTCCAGAGGGAATCTGTCAGAGTTCAGTCCGTTAGTAGTCACCATGGCATTTGGATGAGAGTATAGTGATTTGATCCATTTAATAACGTTTGGGCCCATATGGAACTTTTCTAAGACTGAAAACGGAAAGCTCCACTCCATCCTGTCAAACGCCTTCTCAGCATCCAGTGAAGCCAGCAGGACAGGGGTCTTCTGTGCGTTTACTTGATCAATAATATCAAAAAGACGGTGAATGTTATCAGAAGAGTATCTGTCTCTAATAAATCCAGTTTTACCAACTTTTATTAACTTGGGAAGAACAGTGTCTAGTCTTTTGGCGAGCAATTTGGTAATTATTTTGTAGTCGAAATCCAACAGGTTTATGGGCCGGAAGGACGAGCAGGATAGAGGGTCCTTGTCTTCTTTGAGCAACACTGTTATGCAAGCTGTGTGCATTGAGTCTGGGAGAACTCAAAAATCCTGCAAAAAACCTCCAGCATTGGCATGAAGATAGGGCTGAGCTAGGGCCAAAAAGCTTTGTAGAACTCTCTGGGGAATTCATCTGGGCCGGGGGACTTATTAGGTGGCATGGAGGTAATTGCCTCCAGGATCTCCTCAGGAGTGAAGGGGGAGTTGAGATCGTCTTGGTCGGTCTCTGATAGTTTAGGTAGCGAGATTCCCTCTAGGAAAGAGTGGAGTTCTGCCTCCGTGTGTTTTCTCTCAGAGGTATATAGTTTGCAGTAAAAATCTTGATCTTTTTTGGGTTATATGTGACCTCATCCTCTGCTGTTCGGATAGCCATGGTTGTACGTTCTGACTGCTCTTTTTTAAATTGGTAAGCAAGCAATCTACTCTGCCTATTGCTATACCCATGGTATTTCTGTTTAGTAAAGAAACCTTTTTTCCCCCGAGTGTAGTCCAAATTCAGTTTGGCTTTGGCTGCTTTAAGTTGACTCCAGGAGGTGCTGTCTGGGGATTGTTTTTGTACTTTTTCACAGCATTCCAGCTCTCTCTCAAGATCTAGCCTGTGTGCTTCCATTGCTTTTTTCTTAGAGGAAGCATATGTAATTAGATGACCTCTTAGTGTGGCTATAGCAGCGTCCCACATTGTGGCTGGAGAAACAAGAGAATCTTTGTTGTCTTGTGTGTAGTTGTCTATCCATGTAGTTACCAATGTATGGAATGCTTCGTTTGATAACATGGAGGTGTTGAATTTCCAGCTCTTTGACCTCGGGATGTTTTTGCAGAAGTCAAAGCGGAGGTGGACTAAGGCGTGATCTGAGAGTGCTATGGGTCCGACTGTACATGTGGCTGAATTTATGAAACTCTTTGGGATAAAAATGTAATCTATACGGGAGTAGGTGTTATGGACATTAGAGAAGTATGTATAGTCCATAGATGAGCTATGGGTCTCCCTCCCGATATCTATCAGTCCCATCTCTTTAGTAAGAGAGTTCAACATCTTTGCAGATCTAGGATTTGTGGAGGGGATTTGAGATTATTTGTCCAGGGTTGGGTTAAGGGCACAATTAATATCTCCGGCCACCACGCCAAAGAAAACACAATGCTCATTGAACAGGGTTATCATTTTTTATATGAAAGCAGGAGTATCTGTATTAGGGGTGTATATGTTTAAGCTTGTAATTGGTTGTCCATACAGTGACCCAGTTATCAAAGTAAATCTCCCCTCCGGATCAGATATTTTTTTGTCAATTATGAATGGAACATTCATACCTCTACTGTTTGATTTGAAAGATGAGAAATACACCTGTCCCACCCAAGCTCTGCGGAGTTTGGCATGTTCAGCATCACAGAGGTGTGTCTCTTGTAATAGCACGATGTCTGTTTTTTCTTTTTTTTAGAGCACATAGTATCTTTTTCTGTTTTACTGCATGCCCTAGACCCTGGCAGTTCCATGTCAATAGATTTAAGGAACTAGTCATCGTTATCGAACAGTAATGGAACTTTAGTGCAAGTCATCTCTGGGAAAAAAGTGGATAATAGTTACAGCTGCGTTCACATAAAAGGAAAATAAATGGTGTACATAAAATAACTATCTCTGAACCCCCCTGCCGGGTTCCCAAACAACTTGACGCATCCCGGTGGATCTATTACCCCCCCTGCCCTGCCCCTGTCCAGACCACATTAACAGAGGGGGAAATAAAATCAATAGCCCAGCCTACATATACAGTGCCTTGCGAAAGTATTCGGCCCCCTTGAACTTTGCGACCTTTTGCCACATTTCAGGCTTCAAACATAAAGATATAAAACTGTATTTTTTTGTGAAGAATCAACAACAAGTGGGACACAATCATGAAGTGGAACGACATTTATTGGATATTTCAAACTTTTTTAACATATCAAAAACTGAAAAATTGGGCGTGCAAAATGATTCAGCCCCTTTACTTTCAGTGCAGCAAACTCTCTCCAGAAGTTCAGTGAGGATCTCTGAATGATCCAATGTTGACCTAAATGACTAATGATGATAAATACAATCCACCTGTGTGTAGTCAAGTCTCCGTATAAATGCACCTGCACTGTGATAGTCTCAGAGGTCCGTTAAAAGCGCAGAGAGCATCATGAAGAACAAGGAACACACCAGGCAGGTCCGAGATACTGTTGTGAAGAAGTTTAAAGCCGGATTTGGATACAAAAAGATTTCCCAAGCTTTAAACATCCCAAGGAGTACTGTGCAAGCGATAATATTGAAATGGAAGGAGTATCAGACCACTGCAAATCTACCAAGACCTGGCCGTCCCTCTAAACCTTCAGCTCATACAAGGAGAAGACTGATCAGAGATGCAGCCAAGAGGCCCATGATCACTCTGGATGAACTGCAGAGATCTACAGCTGAGGTGGGAGACTCTGTGCATAGGACAACAATCAGTCGTATATTGCACAAATCTGGCCTTTATGGAAGAGTGGCAAGAAGAAAGCCATTTCTTAAAGATGTCCATAAAAAGTGTAGTTAAAAGTTTGCCACAAGCCACCTGGGAGACACACCAAACATGTGGAAGAAGGTGCTCTGATGAAACCAAAATTGAACTTTTTGGCAAAATGTTATGTTTGGCGTAAAAGCAACACAGCTCATCACCCTGAACATACCATCCCCACTGTCAAACATGGTGGTGGCAGCATCATGGTTTGGGCCTGCTTTTCTTCAGCAGGGACAGGGAAGATGGTTAAAATTGATGGGAAGATGGATGGAGCCAAATACAGGACCATTCTGGAAGAAAACCTGATGGAGTCTGCAAAAGACCTGAGACTGGAACGGATATTTGTCTTCCAACAAGACAATAATCCAAAACATAAAGCAAAATCTACAATGGAATGGTTCAAAAATAAACATATCCAGGTGTTAGAATGGTCAAGTCAAAGTCCAGACCTGAATCCAATCGAGAATTTGTGGAAAGAACTGAAAACTGCTGTTCACAAATGCTCTCCATCCAACCTCACTGTGCTCGAGCTGTTTTGCAAGGAGGAATGGGAAAAAATGTCAGTCTCTCGATGTGCAAAACTGATAGAGACATACCCCAAGCATTTACATTACATTTAAGTCATTTAGCAGACGCTCTTATCCAGAGCGACTTACAAATTGGTGCATTCACCTTATGACATCGAGTGGAACAGTCACTTTACAATAGTGCATCTAAATCTTAAAGGGGGGGTGAGAGGGATTACTTATCCTATCCTAGGTATTCCTTAAAGAGGTGGGGTTTCAGGTGTCTCCGGAAGGTGGTGATTGACTCCGCTGTCCTGGCGTCATGAGGGAGTTTGTTCCACCATTGGGGGGCCAGAGCAGCGAACTGTTTTGACTGGGCTGAGCGGGAGCTGTACTTCCTCAGTGGTAGGGAGGCGAGCAGGCCAGAGGTGGATGAACGCAGTGCCCTTGTTTGGGTGTAGGGCCTGATCAGAGCCTGGAGGTACTGAGGTGCCGTTCCCCTCACAGCTCCGTAGGCAAGCACCATGGTCTTGTAGCGGATGCGAGCTTCAACTGGAAGCCAGTGGAGAGAACGGAGGAGCGGGGTGACGTGAGAGAACTTGGGAAGGTTGAACACCAGACGGGCTGCGGCGTTCTGGATGAGTTGAAGGGGTTTAATGGCACAGGCAGGGAGCCCAGCCAACAGCGAGTTGCAGTAATCCAGACGGGAGATGACAAGTGCCTGGATTAGGACCTGCGCCGCTTCCTGTGTGAGGCAGGGTCGTACTCTGCGGATGTTGTAGAGCATGAACCTACAGGAACGACAAGCGACTTACAGCTGTAATCACAGCAAAAGGTGGCGCTACAAAGTATTAACTTAAGGAGCTGAATAATTTTGCACGCCCAATTTTTCAGTTTTTGATATGTTAAAAAAGTTTAAAAAGTGGCAAAAGGTCGCAAAGTTCAAGGGGGCCGAATACTTTCGCAAGGCACTGTACCTCCCCCAAGGGACATAGGGAACCATAAGTAATAATAGCAACAAAAAAAGGGAAATAAAAGTAGGCTGAAACGTTAGTAGGCCTAGTTTAGGCTATAGAGCCTATCCCTCTCAGCTAAAGGAACATAAATATAGATTAGACGGCTATAATGACATTTAGCGGGGCTGGTGGGTCTTTGGATATCGGCTATATGTTGTCTTACCTCCTTTAGTAATAGCATTAATCGCATTTAGTCATTGGTCCGTTTCTCATTGACCAGGATTGTCTTTCAAAAAACGTTTTGCCTCTTCGGGAGTTTTGAAGTGTCGCAGGGCTCCTTGGTGAAGAATCCTCAGCTCGTTTGGGTATTTGAATCCCCTGAAGATGCCTCGGTCAATGGAGTATTTCTTCACCTCATCAAACTCTCGCCACTTGCGGCGTATTCCAGCTGACAGGTCCTGGTGTAAAGTGAGTAGGACTCGTTCCTTGTCGGTTAATCTCAGGAAACATATGGTGATTGGGCACGGTGGTTGTCTGGCTGCTGGTGGGGGCCTCAGGGCTCGGTGAGCTCTCTCGAGTTCTATGGCCCTGTAGGTGGACAGGTGGAGCCACTCGGGAAGTTTGTCTTGCAGGTAGCGGATCAGTGGCAGGTTTCCCTCTTTTTCGCCCAGATTTAATAGAACACAATTATTCCTTCGCTCCCTGTTTTACAGGTCCTCTGTTTTCTCTTCCAGATGCTCTATTTTCTTTTTAGAATATGCTATTGTTTCCATGGCACCTGTCAGTAAGTTTTCCATGGATAGGATTCACCCCTCTGCCTCGTCCAGGCGCCCCGCGTTTATGGATATATTGTTGTTGATGTCAGGCAAAGCGTTTTCCAGGATTGTCACCTTGCCCCCTATCACACTGAGCTGAGAGTTAATGGCATCTAATTTAATGTTGAGTTCTGTACGTTGGGATCTCAACTCAGAAAGGATGACTTCGACAGAGTGCGAGGTTGGCGTTCGTTGGGCCTCGGGAGGGAACGGGGCCTCTTGCTACTGGCTAATGGCTTCTTGGAGGCTTTTTCCGTTGCTAATGCTCGAGTCCAGGTAAAAATGTCACCTGTAATGTCGCCTTTTGTAGCTGCCATGACTTTTTTACTAAAGCTAAAGGAGTTTAAACTTGAAGTGGAGGTAAGATTATGAATTGGAAACTACTTGTGCGGAGCTCTTAGGTCATGTTAAAGGGTCACCCTCTTGTTAAAGGGTCACGTGATCCCCCAGCTCCTTGGCACACAAAGTGATATTTCAGACACATCCATTCAAAACTAAAAGCAAGGCAGGTGCCCCCACAGGCAGGTGCCCCCCCCCCCCCCCCCCGACCCCACACACACACAGAATGGGGGCAAATACTGCTTTGCCTGAATGTATCAATGCAGTGCCAATAGGACACAATCTGCTGCCATTAGTACAATGACACTTACTTGCACATAGTCATAGTGAAGATCTTATGACTCTAACACTGTTCCTCTCAAATGGAACTCTGCACAGCTGCTTCATCGTAAGTTGGTGTTGACACAAGATGCGGCAGATGGTATGGTTGATGGTATGGAATGCTGCATGATCAAAGAATGATTTGCTCTCGTAGTTGATGTCGGCGGATGGTGTTGTTTGCCAACACTAAATTGAAAATGGCCAGTTCCTGTTCATGGGTGAACAGACGTTGCCTTCCACCCTCAGGAGGTCGTCTGGCAGTTCTGTAGAAAATGCAAGAATATGATGTCATTGGTTAGGTTATTTTTTTTTACATACTGTACTGTCATACTGTACACAGTAACATCAACTGTATTACATGTACTTCACAGCACTATACCTATTTCTTTTGTTCAATGAGGAGTATAGACCTAATACTGTAGGACTACATTGTATTGTACTGTGATGCAGAATGATATGCAACAATTAAATAGGTACAGTCTAGCGTAGAAAGTTGAAGACACACCTGTTCTCCAGTCTAAATGTTCGTATTATGGATGCTACTGTGTAGCGACTCAGGTTGGACTGGACTCTCTGCCCAGCCTCCCTCATCGTCAGGCCATGATTTATAACATGGTCCACCAAAGTGGCCCTAATGTCATCGGAAATATGTGTCCGTCTATTGCCCGGCCCCCTTCTTTTTTCTTGTCCTCGTCCTCGTCCTCCTCCTCCTCCTCCACCTCTCTCTTTCTCTTCATCTACCTGTTCCTCTCGCTCTCACTGCCTCCATGTTTGCAAAGTTCTCACAAAAGAGGTGAGCTTACCTGAGGTCTATTTGTAATGCTAAGACTCAGACTCGGCTACCTGGGGCGGCAGGTAGCCTCGTGGTTAAAGCATTGGACTGGTAACTGAAAGGTTGCAAGATCAAATCCCTGAGCTGACAAGGTAAAAATCTGTCCCTGAACGAGGCAGTTAACCCACTGTTCCTAGGCCGTCATTCAAAATAAGAATTTGTTCTTAACTGACTTGCCTAGTTAAATAAAGGTTACAAAAAAACGAATTGGTGATCAGTATAACCGAGAGTCAAGTGGTGTCTTGACTCTCTTTGGTCAATAAAGATCCCATGGCACTTCATCGTAAGAGTTGAGATGTCCTGGCTAAAATTCACAAATGGCCCTCATGCCATCATGGCTACCTAATCATCCCCTCCTCTCCACTATAACTATTTCCCACGTTGTTGCTGTAAATGAGAATGTGCTCTCAGTCAACTTACCTGGTAAAATAACGGCAAAAAAATATACATGTGAAGAGGGGAAAAGTTTCAGCACAAACGTTGTATTATTATTGTACGTCTAGTTCGATCGATTTGCCTTCCCCAATGTTGGAAATGCCTGCATGTATCTATCGAGCTAATTATACCCTCGAAAGCATAAAGAAATCCTTATCCAGGGCTGCTACACAATCCCCCACAACAATTTATTGTGTTTAGTATGCCGAGATGGCCTCTGCAATAATCACACTCACATTGTGGAGTCACAATATTCATTAAAAATGACCTTTTGGAGGTGGCAATTAGCCAGCCTAGGCCTTCCAAAACAAAAGTGTAGAACTAACAACAGTTCACAGAAATCAATAGCCGTGTCTATTATCAGGCTGGGGTCTGGGGAAATCGGTTCAGATGCAGGGAGATTTAATCAGTCAGGATCACAGTAGCATTATACGATGGTACAGCATGCTGGGGAAGAGACATACCCTGTGCACAGCTTAATCTGGTGAACAATAACCTCTGACGCTTATGGGAAATAATTATTTACAGCAAAAAGATGCTTTCAGCTAAAGCTCTTGGACTCCTGAAGTGTACAAAGTGTTCTGCAAGTAGATCATGGATAGTCATTCTTTACTTTCTAACTCTACAGGAGCTCGACATTTGACTGAACCATCCTTGACCCTTGCCCCACCTGCTCCAGAACACTTTCATTATCAAACCCTTCTCTAAAAGTCTATGCTAGCCTTGACTTCTGCACTTCAGTCTTACATCTTCCCCACTGGGCATAAACTGGTTGAATCAATCGTTGCTTCCATGTCATTTCAACAACAAATCTACGTGATGACAATTAATCAATGTGGAAAACTGATTGGATTTGCACACAAAAATATCACCCTACTTTTTACCTAAATCCAATGTCATGGTTACATTTTTGGTTGATTTAATGATGAATTCATGTTAGTTGACGACTCAACCAAATGTAAATCAAAATAGACGTCGAACTGACTGACGACTGTGCCCAGTAATCTCTCTTTTCTTCAGGGATTATCTGTGATCAGACAATCCACAGTCTGACTTCACTATGAGCAGTCAGTTTCTTATTGGCAATACATGTTTACTCATTTGTGTGAAGGTCTGTTTGACTCCGGTAATGAGATTTGACGCACTGCGCTGTAGTTTTCGCCGAAAGATCAGTTGATTGCTTCTGCCCTCCTAGGTCTCGATCTCTGTCACCTTTCCATATTCAAGACTCCGAAATGAATTTGGTCATTCAGTCATAGAGGAAGACATTTGAAAATCTAAAAGGATGAGAGGGCCGAGTGTACAGTATGTGGAAAATGAATGATTTGCATTAATATTTTTTTACTAGACTTTACTAGACTGACTAAGGTTGATGGCTGGTATTTTTATATTCTGTGTAATCAGACTTGCTTTCTTCCTCGCCAAACGTTGACAATTACAAAAAGTGAGAGGAACTTTTAATCTGGCAGTATATGATGAAGTTTAGATGGTATGTTGCCTCTATCGGAGAAAGGGTGAGTAGGATGCTGTAAATCTGTCTTCCCAAGAAGGGCCTAGGGGGTATACTACAAAGTAGGGTGAGTTAATGAGTTGGCCAGCTAACTTTGATAAACAACCATTAAATAACTACAGATTTTGCAGTTCCTTATGAAAGCTAAATAAAGATATGTGTTTTTGGTTGTTAAGTCAAGTACACCATGCCCGTTTCAAGCTTCTCTTTCTACACAATTTTATACCTTTATTTTACTAGGCAAGTCAGTTAAGAACAAATTCTTATTTTCAATGACAGCCTAGGAACAGTGGGTTAAACTGCCTGATCAGGGGCAGAACGACAGATTTTGTACCTCATCAGCTCAGGGATTTGAACTTGCAACCTTCCAGTTACTAGTCCAACGCTCTAACCACTAGGCTACCCTGCCGCCCCGGAAAGTTATTTCAGAATATTTGACCAAGTTAGCTGGCTCACTCATTGAGGCTGCTTTGTAGCATACCCCTCTGGAGGGCATATAGGGTAGAATGGCAACTGACAGACATCTGTCTCCTCTGAGCCAGAGGTTAAGTTGAGCATGTCAGTCTGTCGCCCCTTTCATTAAAACCCCATTATAGTGTAGCTAATGGAGAGTTAACGAGGACAAGATCGGCGGCTCGTCCTTCAAGTCTGGCTCAGGGAGACTAATCGCTGCCTGATTTCCTGTCTGGGAGGATGGGACTGGAAACATACACCGTACGAATCGACTGACGATTGGGAGTCCGGACCACATGCAGGAGCCCTGGAGGGTCGAGAAAGAGAGAGAAAGACTGTGCATAGACAGATAAAGAGAACAAGTATGGTGCTCAGTATGGTGGAGAGAGGAATGTCTTTGTAGTGTATCACATCTATTGTTTTCTTCAGTGATTGGTTGTCTTTTGCTTTGTGAATGCATTTCTGTCCCAACAGGTCCAGCTGCCCGTTGACTGAAGAAAGTTCCCAACCAACAGATTACTGTAAGTACAGTGACCATTCTCAGAAATGTTTTACTTTTTTACATGTGGTTGTTTATCTACCTGAATGCAATGAATGAAGTCGCTCTGAATACAATAGTCTTCTGAATGACCAAAATGTACTTGTAAATGTAAAAATTAACAGTTGCAACGTATGCTGGGTATTATCCTAATGTACTACGCCCCCAAAACAAGACAAACTCTTTGAACAAACTAAATTTGGTCAGTTCATTTCTACATACATGAATGAATCTGGTGCACTGGCAAGTATAGCCTAGATTATGAGATTATTATTTTGGACAAAAGAGCAAGATTAATTTGTCAAACATGTCATCGCGTTTACTTCGATCTGATGGTTTTTTAACAATATTTACGCATAAAAGCGGTTCCACCGTCATTTCTCGTATTATTCATTTTACCAACACAAAAAGATCCCACCTTGTCCAGCATATTTAGTTTTGTCAATTTGTTTTGTTTCCAACTGGCCTGTCATGAAATATTTTATCCGACATGTACTGTACTTTACTCACACAAGGAGGTTGGATGGAAACCTGGTTACTGATAATTATTTTGTTGTTTTGGCTCTGTACTCTAGCACTTTTGGATTTGAAAGGAAACAAGGTTAAAGCTGTGAGGTTAAAGGTCAGACGGTCAGCTTTAATATGAAGGTATTTTCACCCACATCGGGTGAACCATTTAGAAATGACAGAACCTTTTGTACATAGTCGCCCCCATTTTAGGGGACTAAAAGTATTGGGACTAATTCACTACTTTGTCCCAAAGTAGTCAAAAGTTAACTATTTGGTCCCATATTGCACACAATGAATACATCAAGCTTGTGACTCTACACATTTGCTGTTTGATTTGGCTGTGTTTCAGATTATTTTGTGCCCAATAGAAATGAATGGCCAATTTTAAGAAACCTGATGAATGAGAAAGTTACAGATGCACAAATATCAATGCTAAACTATATCAAATATCAATGCTAACCTATATCAAATATCAATGCTAGCTGTTATTGTAATGGTGAGAGGTTAGCATTTCTTGGGGGTATGATGTGTGTGTTTCTGTAACTTCACAGTGCTAGAGGTGTGACTACAGACCCTGGTTCGATCCCGGGCTGTTTCACAACCGGCCGTGATTGGGATTCCCATAGGACGGTGCACAATTGACCCAGCATTGTCTGGGTTAGGGGAAGGTTTGGCCGGGGTAGGCCTTCATTGTAAATAAGAATTGACTGTTTACCTGTGTACCTGTTTGATTCACTTCCACTTAGGCGTGGTCCATCCGGAATTCTTGGCACGTTCAAACTCTATAACACCATAGTGCCCTCATGCAAGAGTTCACGGAGAGGTCTGTTGATTACAAACAAAACAGCAAAAGCAACTTTGTTGAATTTTGTAACTCGGGAATACATCTTCGGTCGTCGTGGAATAGACGCATCGTTCAAAACATTTCTAAACAACTGGTTGCTGTTCAGAGCCAACCTGGATACTAAAGAAATCCTGAGGGAAAATGACGAGCATCAACAGCTTTATCCTATGGAGGAACAACATACTCCATTGTGGAAAGATACCTCACAGAAGAACTCAGAAGAAGAAAGAAAGAAGAAAAGATAAGAAAGACAGATTCATCTACAGACACAGACAATTTACTTACTGTTGAAGTAGAGGCTAGTGCTTTTGCTGGAATCCATTCAACACTTGAAAAGTTGTGTGAGGAGGTAGCAGGGCTGAGGGGGAGTTTGGAGTTTAGCCAGAGAGAAATTATCTTGCTCCAAGGAGAAAACAAGGCACTCACATCCAAGGTAAAAACCCTCAATTCCAACATGTATTCTCTACTCAGGGAAAACAGGGTGATGAGGGAGTCGCTACTAGACATACAAAGCCATAGCATGCGTGAAAATCTAATATTTTCTGGGATTCCTGAAGACGCATCCAATAATCCAGAGGGGGCAATCAAAGAGTTCATGCAATCCGCATTGAAATGTCCTCTAGAGACTGCAAACAAGGTGACTTTTCACAGAGTACACAAACTTGGAGCTCGGAGCGACAAGACCAAGGGTCCCAGACCTATCATCATAAAATTTGAACACTACCAACAAAAGGAGCTGATCAAAAGCAGAGGAAGGGAGCTACAAGGGTCCAAATCCAGTCTCAATGACCAATTTACACGGGAGGTAAACCAACGTTGCAAGAGACTGTATCCTGTACAAAGACAACAGAGGGAGAGGGGTAAGTGTCGTCACTTTCTCATTGTGGACTTACTTTTTATAGATGGACAGCTCTACTGAGACAGCTCCATAACACCATGGCTGCATTAAATTCTACGGTGATGTCAGGTTATGAAAACATAAACGAATGGGAACAGTCGATTCGTACGGTGTACGTTTCCAGTCCCATCCTCCCAGACAGGGAATCAGGCAGCGATTAGTCTCCTTGAGCCAGACTTGAGGGACGAGCCGCCGATCTTGTCCTTCAAACAGTACCTCAATGGACAGTAAAGGAAAACACTCTTCAAACTATCATCACTGTGCCCTTAAGGAAATCACAAATATTATGGACACATTAGAAATAATGGATATTTGGAGACTAAAAAACCCAGACCTAATGTCTAATTGATCATAAGAAAACGCTAAAGAAGCAATAAAATTGTTTTTATTGCTTCTTCAATCTGAACAACAGTTTTCAGCTGTGCTAACATAATTGCAAAAGGGTTTTCTAATGATGCACTGGCCTTTTAAAATGATAAACTTCGATTAGCTAACACAACGTGCCATTGAAATCCGAGCAAGGGTGGCATTCCAGAGGGACATCAGAGACTGCAACGTTCTCTGCTTTATGGAAACATGGCTTACTGGGAAGACGCTATCCAGGCAGGTGCAGCCAACGGGTTTCTCCACGCATCGCGCCGACAGAAACATACATCTCTCTGGTAAGAAGAGTGGCGGGGGCGTATGCCTCATGACTAACGGGACATGGTGTGATGAAGGAAACATACAGGAACTCAAATCCTTCTGTTCACCTGATTTAGAATTCCTCACAATCAAATGTAGACCGCATTATCTTCCAAGAGAATTCTCTTCGATTATAATCACAGCCGTATATATCCCCCCCCAAGCAGACACATCGATGGCTCTGAACGAACTTTATTTAACCCTTTGCAAACTGGAAACCATTTATCCGGAGGCTGCATTCATTGTAGCTGGGGATTTTAACAAAGCTAATCTGAAAACAAGACTCCCTAAATTTTATCAGCATATCGATTGCGCAACCAGGGGTGGTAAAACCTTGGATCATTGTTACTCTAACTTCCGTGACGCATATAAGGCCCTGCCCCGCCCCCCTTTCGGAAAAGCTGACCCCGACTCCATTTTGCTGATCCCTGCCTACAGGCAGAAATTAAAACAAGAGGCTCCCACGCTGAGGTCTGTCCAACGTTGGTCAGAACAAGCTGACTCTACACTCCAAGACTGCTTCCATCACGTGGACTGGGACATGTTTGTATTGCGTCAGATGGAAATATTGACGAATACGCTGATTCGGTGTGCGAGGTCATTAGAACGTGCGTCGAAGATGTCGTTCCCATAGCAACGATAAAAACATTCCCAAACCAGAAACCGTGGATTGATGGCAGCATTCGCATGAAACTGAAAGCGCGAACCACTGCTTTTAATCAGGGCAAGGTGTCTGGTAACATGTCCGAATATAAACAATGCAGCTATTCCCTCCGCAAGGCTATTAAACAAGCTAAGCGTCAGTACAGAGACAAAGTGGAATCTCAATTCAATGGCTCAGACACAAGAGGCATGTGGCAGGGTCTACAGTCAATCACGGACTACAAGAAGGAACCCAGCCCAGTCACGGACCAGGATGTCTTGCTCCCAGGCAGACTAAATAACTTTTTGCCCGCTTTGAGGACAATACAGTGCCCCTGACACGGCCTGCAACGAAAACATGCGGTCTCTCCTTCACTGCAGCCGAGGTGAGTAAGACATTTAAACGTGTTAACCCTCGCAAGGCTGCAGGCCCAGGCGGCATCCCCAGCCGCGCCCTCAGAGCATGCGCAGACCAGCTGGCCGGTGTGTTTACGGACATATTCAATCAATCCCTATACCAGTCTGCTGTTCCCACATGCTTCAAGAGGGCCACCATTGTTCCTGTTCCCAAGAAAGCTAAGGTAACTGAGCTAAACGACTACCGCCCCGTAGCACTCACTTCCGTCATCATGAAGTGCTTTGAGAGACTAGTCAAGGACCATATCACCTCCACCCTACCTGACACCCTAGACCCACTCCAATTTGCTTACCGCCCAAATACATCCACAGACGATGCAATCTCAACCACACTGCACACTGCCCTAACCCACCTGGACAAAAGGAATACCTATGTGAGAATGCTGTTCATCGACTACAGCTCGGCATTCAACACCATAGTACCCTCCAAGCTCATCATCAAGCTCGAGACCCTGGGCCTCGACCCCGCCCTGTGCAACTGGGTACTGGACTTCCTGACGGACTTCAGGAAACAGCAGAGGGAACTCCCCCCTATCCACATCGATGGAACAGTAGTGGAGAGGGTAGCTAGTTTTAAGTTCCTCTGCATACACATCACAGACAAACTGAATTGGTCCACTCACACTGACAGCGTCGTGAAGAAGGCGCAACAGAGCCTATTCAACCTCAGGAGTCTGAAGAAATTTGGCTTGTCACCAAAAGCACTCACAAACTTCTACAGATGCACAATCGAGAGCATCCTGGCGAGCTGTATCACCGCCTGGTACGGCAACTGCTCCGCCCTCAACCGTAAGGCTCTCCAGAGGGTAGTGAGGACTGCACAACGTATCACCGGGGGCAAACTACCTGCCCTCCAGGACACCTACACCACCCATTGTTACAGGAAGGCCATAAAGATCATCAAGGACATCAACCACCCGAACCACTGCCTGTTCAGCCCGCTATCATCCAGAAGGCGAGGTCAGTACAGGTGCATCAAAGCTGGGACCGAGAGACTGAAAAACAGCTTCTATCTCAAGGCCATCAGACTGTTAAACAGCCACCACTAACATTGAGTGGCTGCTGCCAACACACTGTCATTGACACTGACCCAACTCCAGCCATTTTAATAATGGGAATTGATGGGAAATGATGTAAATATATCACTAGCCACTTTTTAAACAATGCTACCTTATATAATGTTACTTACCCTACATTATTCATCTCATATGCATATGTATATACTGTACTCTACATCATCGACTGCATCCTTATGTAATACATGTATCACTAGCCACTTTAACTATGCCACTTTGTTTACTTTGTCTACACACTCATCTCATATGTATATACTGTACTCGATACCATCTACTATATGCTGCTCTGTACCATCACTCATTCATATATCCTTATGTACATATTCCTTATCCCCTTACACTGTGTATAAGACAGTAGTTTTGGAATTGTTAGTTAGATTACTTGTTGGTTATCACTGCATTGTCGGAACTAGAAGCACAAGCATTTCGCTACACTCGCATTAACATCTGCTAACCATGTGTATGTGAGAAATAAAATTGGATTTGATTTGATTGGAACACTGGAGTGATGGTTGCTGATAATGGGACTCTATACGCCTCTGTAGAAATTCCATTTAAAAAATCATCCATTTCCAGCTACAATAGTCATTTACAACATTAACAATGTCTACACTGTATTTATTTTCAATTTGATGTTATTGTAATGGACAAAAAATATGATTTTCTATCAAAAACAAGGATATTTATGTGACCCCAACTTTTTGAATGGTAATGTCCATCGAAGAGACTTAATCAAGCTAGTCGTCTTGACTACTTTGTCTCTTTCTCATTTACATCAAAGGTTAAAGAAGTTTTAATAGGAGACAGAATGCGATCAGATAATCATCTAATTGGCCTACACATAACTCTTACAGAATATCCACATGGACGGGGATATTGGACATTTTATCAAAGTTTACTGGAGGACAATTTATTTTGAACTAAGACAAAATTATTTATAACAGCATTTTTCCAGTACAATACACAGTTGAATTTAGAAATTTACATACACTTATGTTGCAGTCATTAAAACTCATTTTTCAACCACTCCACAAATTTCTTGTTTACAAACTATAGTTTTGGCAAGTCATTTAGGACATCTACTTTGTGAATGACACAAGTAATTTTTACAACAATTGTTTACAGACAGATTATTTCACTTATAATTCATTGTATCACAATTCCAGTGGGTTAGCAGTGTACATACACTAAATTGGGGCAGCAGGGTAGCCAAGTGGTTAGAGCATTGGACTAGTAACCGAAAGGTTGCAAGTTCAAATCCCCGAGCTGACAAGGTTCTGCACCTGAACAGGCAGTAACCCACTGTTCCTAGGCCATCATTGAAAATAAGAATTTGTTTTTAACTGACTTGCCTAATAAAATAAAGGTAAAAAAAAGGTTGACTATTCCATTAAATTCGTTGGGGTATTTAGTAGCTGCCTGCTACTCAGACATAAAAGCTAGAATATGCATATAATTAGTAGATTTGGATAGAAAACACTCCGATGTTTCAAAAACTGTTTGAATGATGTCTGTGAGTATAATAGAACTCATATGGCAGGCAAAAACCTGTGAAAAAAATCTAACCAGGAAGTGGGAAATCTGAGGTTTGTAGTTGTTCAACTCAGCCCCTATAGAATACACAGTGGGATATTGGTCATGTTGCACTTCCTACGGCTTCCACTAGATGTCACCAATATTTAGAAACTGGATTGAGGGTTCTACAAAAAAGGAGGGGCTCATAAGAGCTCTTTGAGTGAGTGGTCAGGCAGAGTGCCACAGCCTCAGTTTCACGCGCTCACGTGAAAGGTAGTTCCACTTAATTTCTGAAGACAAATTCATTGTCCGGTTGGAATATTATTCAGTAAAGTTTTTTAAAAATCTGACACAGCGGCTGCATTAAGGAGAAGTGTATCTATAATTCCTTGTATAACACTTGTATTTCTGTAAAATGATGAGGCTCTCTGCAATATCACCGGATGTTTTTGGAACTAGTGAACGTAACGCGCCAATGTAAACTTTACTGAACAAAACATACATGTATTGTGTAACATGAAGTCCTACGAGTGTCATCTGATGAAGATCATCAAAGGTTAGTGATTCATTTGATCTATATTTCTTCTTTTCGTGACTCCTCTCTTTGGTCTGAAAATGGCTGAATGCTTTCTGTGAAGAGTTGCTGACCTAACATAATGACATGTTCTGCTTTCATCAAAAAGTGCTTTTGAAATCAGACACTGTGGTTGGATAAATTTTAATTTTATCTTTAAAATGGTGTAAAATACTTCTATGTTTGAGGAATTGTAATCATGGTATTTCTGCTGTTTTGAATTTGGCGCCCTGCAGTTTCATTGCCTGTTGAGAGGTGGGACGCCCACGTACCCTAGAGAGGTTAAACAGCTTGGAAAAAGCATCTGATAGACTAATTAACATGATTTGAGTCAATTGCAGGTGTATCTGTGGATGTATTTCAAGTCCTACCTTCAAATTCAGTACCTCTTTGCTGGAAAAATCAAAAGAAATCAGCCAAGACCACAGAAGAAAGAATTGTAGACAGCAGCAAGTCTGGTTCATCCTTGGGAGCAATTTCCAAACGGCTGAAGGCACAACGTTCATCTGTACAAACAATAGTACACAAGTATAAACATCATGGGACCATGCAGCCGGCATACCGCTCAGGGAGGAGACGCGTTCTGTCTCCTAGAGATGAACGTACTTTAGTGCGAAAAGTGCAAATCAATCCCAGAACAACAGCAAAGGACCTTGTGAAGATGCTGGAGGAAACAGGTACAAAAGTATCTATATCCACATTTTTGGTGAAATGTCCTCTGGTCTGAAGAAACAAAAACAGAACTGTTTGGCCATAAAGACCATTGTTATGTTTGGACGAAAAACCCGGAGGCTTGCAAGCCAAAGAACACCATCCCAACATTGAAGCACGGGGGGTGGCAACATCATGTTGTGGGAGTCCTTGCTGCAGGAGGGACTGGTGCACTTCACAATATAGATGGCATCATGAGCTAGGAAAATGATGTGGATATTTTGAAGCAACATCTCAAGACATCAGTCAGGTAGTTAAAGCTTGGTCGCAAATGGGTCTTCCAAATGGACAAAACATATTTCCAATGTTGTGGCAAAATGGCTTAAGGACAACAAAGTCCAGGTATTGGAGTGGCCATCACAAAGCCCTGACCTCAACCCTATAGACAATTTGTGGGCAGAACTGAAAAAGTGTGTGCGAGCAAGGAGGCCTACAAAACTGACTCCATTACACCAGCTCTGTCAGGAGGAATGGGCCAAAATTTACCCAACTTACTGTGGGAAGCTTGTGTAATGCTACCCAAAATATTTGACCCAACATAAGCAATTTAAAAGCAATGCTACCAAATACTAGTTGAGTGTATGTAAACGGCTGATCCACTGGGAATGTGATGAAAGACATAAAAGCTGAAATAAATAATTCTTTCTACTATTATTCTGACATTTCACATTATTAAAATAAAGTGGTGATCCTAACTGATCTAAGACAGGGAATTATCACTAGGATTAAATGTCAGGAATTGTGAAAAACTGAGTTCATATGTATTTGGCTAAGGTGTATGTAAACCTCCGAAAGTCAATCTCTGTGCAATCTAAGTGTAACATGATCTCAGTATATACACACACCTGTTCTGAATGGTCCCAGAGTCTGCAACACCACTAAGCAAGGGGCACCACCAAGCAAGCGTTCCCATGAAGACAAAGGAGCTCGCCAAACAGGTCAGGGAATAAAGTTGTGGGGAAGTAAATGATCAGGGTTGGGTTATAAGAAAAATATCAAACTTTGAACATCCCACGGAGCACCATTCAATCCGTTATTAAAAATGGAGAGAATATGGCACCATAACATACCTGCCCAGGGAGGTCCACCCACCTAACCTCAAGGACCAGGCAAGGAGGGCATTAATCAGAGAGGCAACAAAGAGACCAAAGATAACCCTGAAGGAGCTGCAAAGCTCCACAGCGGAGATCGGAGTATGTGTCCATCGGACCACTTTAAGCCGTACACTCCACAGAGCTGGGCTTTATGGAAGAGTGACCAGAAAAAAGCCATTAGAAAGAAATAGGCACACATATTTCGCTTTGCCAAAAGGCATGTGGGAGACTCCTCAAACATATGGAAGAAGGTACTCTGGTCAGATGAGACTAAAATTGAGCTTTTTGGCCATAAAGGAAAACACTATGTCTGGCGTAAACCTAACACCTCTCATCTCCCCGAGAATACCATCACAGTGAAGCATGGTGGTGGCAGCATCATGCTGTGGGGATATTTTTATCGGCAGGGACTGGGAAACTGGTCAGAATAGATAGAAGGAATGATGGATGGTTCTAAATACAGGGAAATTATTGAGGGAAACCTGTTTCGGTCTTCCAGAGATTTGAGACTGGTACGGAGGTTCACCTTCCAGCAGGACAATGACCCTAAGCATAATTCTAAAGCAACACTCGAATGGTTTATTAAGGGGAAACATTTCAATGTATTGTAATGGCCTAGTCAAAGCCCAGACCTCAATCCAATTGATAATCTGTGGTATGACTTAAAGATACAGTACACCAGCAGAACCCATCCAATTTGAAGGAGTTGGAGTAGTAAGTATTGCCTTGAGAAATGAGAAAAAATCCCAGTGGCTAGATGTGCCAAGCTTATACAGACATACCCCAAGAGAATTGCAGCTGTAATTGCTGCAGAAGGTGGCTCTACAAAGTATTGACTTTGGGGGGGGTGAGTAGTTATGCTAACTGAAGTTTTCAGTTATTTCTTGTATGTTTCACAATAAAAAATATTTTGCATCTTCAAAGTGCTAGGCATGTTGTGTAAATCAAATGATAGTGACGCCCCCCAAAAATCTATTTTCATTTCAGGTTGTAAGGCAACAAAATAGGGAAAATGCCAAGGGGGGTGAATACTTTCGCCAGCCACTGTATGTATCTCTTTTATTACCTTTTAACTTTTTTCTATTTATCTACCAATGACCTTACGCTTTGCTTATGGCTTCAAATGCCCTGCCCACTTCACTTCATTCCTCCACCAATGCAGCGGTGGCCAATCAAAGCCAGGAGCCATGGATGGAAAAGAGCAGATGCTCTGAGATGCCCCCCACGAAGACTAATCTACTACTACCATTTTCTTCATGATAGCTGTCAGGTATGAAGCTACTAAAAAAGCTCACAAAAGTGCAAGAGGCAGATGGGAGCTTTAATGTTCCCTAATGAAATCTCTGTTATGCCATTGTTAATTGGAAATAAACATGTTGAATGGGATGTGGTGCTTTTTTCATCAAGTTGGATGAATGACGTAGAATAGCTACAACTGACACAATATAGGTATTTGTTCCAGTTGTGTTGAAACATGATTACAATCTGACAATCTTTTCTAATGATTATTTCTCAATTAAACAGTTTGAATAACACAAATAAATTAAGAAAATCTGTAATAATAAGTTTGCATAAAAAATGATTAAATTTGGTGTTCCCACTGTCCAACAGTAGATCCAAATACTCTGATATACCCAGACATACTACAGACTGTACTATTCAGAGCAAAAGCCCAGTTCGCAGATATCTCACTGCCTCATATGTTAATTTGAGCTAAGCAGGAAAAATCTCTCCCTCTGTGCGATCTCGTAAACATTTCTGGCCTGTTAATGGATTACTATGCCCTACAGGTGGAAGACCTTTAATTACTGGATAATGAGCTGATTCCTGTTAATTAAAAGACAGGATTAGCCTGTATGTGGGAGGGATGGAGGGAGAGAAGAAGGGATAGAAGAAGGGGAGAGTCACAGGAAGACCAGCTCAAGGTGACCTCTGACAAAAAAACATGCAAACAGCAAACACCGCAGCCACACAGAGACGGATGAAAACAGATTAAAAGGCTAAATGTATTTGTCACTGTCCATTTCAAAATGTCTGTGTGTCCCTGGCCCAACAAGACACATGTAGTATATTACATTACAACAGGTAGAAACTTTTTCTGCAGATATGATTACTGGAGGTGCTTGCTCCTTGTCTTATTACAGTTGTAAGTTACATATTTAAAAGGAACTTTATCCCTAAATCTACCCGGTGACCGAAAATGGTTAGCTTGGAACTCTCGCTATAGTATCTCCCTGATTTTAGAGCTTGAACACCATTAAGTACATAGGCTCTCAGAACATGAGCTTTGTGCAGTAAGCTTCCTTGGTTGCTCTTTGAAATCTGGCTGCAGAGCCATGACGTTTAAGGATTCCACTCTAGTCCCTGCACCTTTCCCCATTCCTCCATTATACTATACCATGATGTTGCTCTCTCTCTCTCTCTCTCTCTCTCTCTCTCTCTCTCTCTCTCTCTCTCTCTCTCTCTCTCTCTCTCTCTCTCTCTCTCTCTCTCTCTCTCTCTCTCTCTCTCTCTCTCTCTCTCTCTCTCTCTCTCTCTCTCTCTCTCTCTCTCTCTCTCTCTCTCAAATCCCGTTTCTCCTCTTTCACACCCTCTCTTTTTCCATCTCTCTTTTCACAGTGGGGTAAATCACATTAGGCTCTAATAGGCAGCTTAGATGAGCACCCAAAGCACCACAGGCCATTACCTACTCCATTTTAAGAAGATCTATTCAGTAATAACTGCCGGTTACTGGAAATTAAGGCACCTGCCTTCCGGCAAGGGTCTGTAATGTCCGTGGAGATTGGGAGATTATCAAGTCTTACCGACGCGGCTTCACTGAGGAAGCAGGAAAGTTGAAGAGGTGGCAGAGGGAGAGAGTGTGCAGGAGATAGAAAGAGGGTCAGATAAAGAATGTGCACACACAAATGAAAATGCCATAGTAAAATATATCTATTCAATACTTGGTCAGATAAGAATTTGTATTTATTTATTTTATTTATTTTATTTCAGCTTTATTTAACCAGGTAGGCTATTTGAGAACAAGTTCTCATTTACAACTGCGACCAAGACAAAGCATAGCAGTGTGAACAGACAACAACACAGAGTTACACATGGAGTAAACAATAAACAAGTCAATAACACAGTAGGGGGAAAAAAAGAGTCTACATTGTTTGCAAAAGGCATGAGGAGGTAGGCGAACAATTAAAATTTTGCTGATTAACACGGAAGGAGTGTTGTATGGCATTGAAGCTCATTTGGAGGTTAGATAGCAGTGTCCAAGAAAGGGCCAGAAGTATACAGAATGGTGTCGTCTGCGTAGAGGTGGATCAGGGAATCGCCCGCAGCAAGAGCAACATTATTGATATATACAGAGAAAAGAGTTGGCCCGAGAATTGAACCCTGTGGCACCCACATAGAGGCTGCCAGAGGACCGGACAACATGCCCTCCGATTTGACACACTGAACTCTGTCTGCAAAGTAGTTGGTGAACCAGGCGAGGCAGTCATTAGAAAAACCGAGGCTACTGAGTCTGCCGATAAGAATATGGTGATTGACAGAGTCAAAAGCCTTGGCCAGGTCGATGAAGACGGCTGCACAGTACTGTCTTTTATCGATGGCAGTTATGATATCGTTTAATACCTAGAGCGTGGCTGAGGTGCACCCGTGACCGGCTCGGAAACCAGATTGCACAGCGGAGAAGGTAGGGTGGGATTCGAGATGGTCAGTGATCTGTTTGTTGACTTGGCTTTCGAAGACCTTAGATAGGCAGAGCAGGATGGATATAGGTCTGTAACAGTTTGGGTCAAGGGTGTCTCCCCCTTTGACGAGGGGGATGACAGTGGCAGCTTTCCAATCCTTGGGGATCTCAGACGATATGAAAGAGAGGTTGAACAGGCTGGTAATAGGGGTTGCGACAATGGCGGCGGATAGTTTAAGAAATAGAGGGTCCAGATTGTCAAACCCAGCTGATTTGTACGGGTCCAGATTTTGCAGCTCTTTCAGAACATCTGCCATCTGTGTGGGAGGGGGTCAAATTGATACATTGTGTTCCCTCCTAGACAGGTGGGTTTCCTCTACAAACCCAAATAAACTACAAACCCAAAGCAGGTTGGTACCCCTCACTGATTTTACATTCCACACCGTGAAATCATTGCCAAGACAATAACAAGTTGTTAGCACTTAGGCTATAACCTCCCACTGTGCACAGACGTCAGTTCAACGTCTAGTTTTATATTTGGTTGAGATGTCAACTAATGTGAATTCAATTTGATCAACAAAAAATGTCATCATGTCATTGGATTTAGGTTAAAAGTTGGGTGCGAAAACAAAAATCCATACGGTGATGACTTTTTACAAATCCAATCAGTTTTCCACGTTGATTCTACGTCATCTCATTGGATTATTTTGTTGAAATGATGTGGAAACAACGTGGATTCAACCAGTTCTTGCCCAGTGGGCTAAATACCTAGGCTAGGTTGCTGTAGATGTCCTTGAGCAAACACAAAAACAATGAGACCAGCTAAAGCCCTGGGAATCCTCCCTCTAGATGTAGTGAGAAATTGTGTTGATTATATAAACATCTCTACCTAGCTCCACCTACATTTCTCAGTCCAGGGACCCTATCAGTTCATTCTCACACTCATCAGCTCCTGCCTGACCTTTGACCTGAGGACTGATTGCTTACCAGCACAAATAATCTATCTTCATCCCTTCATCCCTCTCTGTAAACCTTTTGTCTTCTCCTTCTTCATTCTCTCCATCTCCTCCCCATAGCCTGGCAAACGAGAGGTGTCCCAGCCAAAAGGAAAGAGAGAGAGAGAAAAAGGGAGTGTTTCAGGGATTTGTGTGGATCCTAATTGAGACAGGTTATACACAGTAAATATGGAGATGCAGTAAAAAAGGTTATTCGAGAGAATAGTGGATGTACTGTAGCCTGCTATAGAAAACAGCAACAACCAGACAGCTGAAACCTAGACAATCTTCCTAAGGCTTACAACTATCAGGTCCCTGTGGGGGAATTTCTGGTAAATCACATTCAACACACGAAAACTCTCTCCCATTCCATTTCTGACTTTCACTCTCGATTTCTCATTCTGTCTTGTTCACTCTCTCTCTCTCCTCTCCCCAATCTCTCCCCCTCTCCCCTTCTCGCCCATGCATTCCACCCACACACACACACTGCTTCTGACTGCTCTAACCACACTGTGAGTATCTGAAGGTGATGCCTTCTTCTCCTACCCATGTGTGTTGGGTATTATGTGAGCATTGCCCTATTGCATTATACAACAGCGAAAGTGGTTCCTCCACTCCCCACTGTGGTCTTTCTTATTTTCTCTCCTCTCAGTGCGTCTCAGACTCTGCAGACATTGTGATCCAGTATGTGCTGATTATGCCAACTCCCCACTAGACTACCGCTTCCCAGCAGCAGCCCTGCTGTCTCACTGTGCCCTAGAGGTGGAGGGGAAGGGAGGCAGACACATTGTCAAAGCCTAACATACAGTAGGAGTGGGACTGAGTCTCAAGTGTAATCCTATTCACTATAGTTAATTACTTTTAACCAGAGCCCCTACAGAGTTCTGGTCAAAAGTAGTGCACTAATCGGGCATGGGGTAGAAAAGAACTGATTTACTTGTGCAACTGTGCAATTATAACCAGCTAGTTTATGCCTAATCAAGTGTTCAATGAGGATTGATTTAGAGTGTCTGATCCAGTCTCCATCACAGGTTTACTGAGTGAAGCTGATCATTAGGCATTGATTGAGTATGCCTTGTCTTTAGAAAATCAGAGGTTGGTCTAAGGTTGGGACTATACCACAGGAGGCTGCTGAGAGGAGGACAGCTCATGATCAGTGGGGATCTGTCGTTCATGTTTTGAGACCCACATTGTTTTGAGCCCCACCTGTTTTGCATGTTATTTTGGCATAAAGACATTTCACATATCAGTTTGCAAACAATGTAATAAAATATATATATCATTGAGTTAATAAAGCTGCATAAAGACATGGTCTCTTTTTTGTTTTCTTGAGTAAGGCCGCTTCAAAGTGCAGGTGTTTCAGCCTCGCTCAGTGCTTTCTGTGGTGGTGGGTCAAGCCAGCAGAAAATATGCGGCTTTGTGCTGTGATTGGTTCAGTGTTCTGTCACTCGTGGGGACACTACGTCACCGCCAAGTATAAGGTTAGACAGAAAATTCTAGCCCCTTGGGTGCTGCCATAGAGTTACATTAGAAGTGACAATCCAAGAAGGCTGAAGGTCAGTGGACACAGATAAAATGACATCAAACCACTTTATGTACAGTAGCTTAGATTGGACTGATCATGTCAACATCATACTTTCCAAATCTTAGCTAGCAGTCATCATCCTGAATCAAGTCGACAATCTATTGGCAAATCCATTTAAATCCTTGTCATATGAAAAAAAAAAAATCATAAATAAACGTATCGGTGCTCATCGGCCACTGGACATAATCATTATGCAAGTTGGAAATTGCAAATTCAACAATGATTGGTTTGGAAGGAATCAGTGACAGTGGTCGTGTGGTCCCAAATTTGGGATTAAAGGGCTCTTTTCTCTTTAAAAATGATAAACATTCAACATTGGCCATGCTGTCAATGAAGCATGATTTGTGCCGCGCTCAAAACGGAACGGTGAAAACTTGAGTTCAAGACAACTGGGAATTCCAGATAAAACGAGCTACGACCTGAAGATCAATGACATCATCATTATTCAACCTTGTTTTTTCCAAGTTGTGTTGAAAGCACCATAATTCCAGAGAATGCCAGACTTTGATGACAAAATTTGCGTCCAAATATGTATTGTATGCTGCTGCATAAATGATGTAATATGACAGGGAGATATGTATACCGTAGCTAAGAAATAAATACTAAGTGTATGTTGTGTAATAAGCTGTTAGTGAGAACACTGTAAGAACGGCCCATGTTCTGAATTCTGTCGCTGGACATTTCAAAAGTGCTAAACAAACGTTATATTGACTACACTACCGGTCAAAAGTTTTAGAACACCTACTCATTCAAGGGTTTTTCTTTATTTTTACTATTTTCTACATTGTAGAACAATAGTGAAGACATCAAAACTATCAAATAACACATATGTAATCATGTACCGTGTTAAACACTATTTTATATAAAAAATATTTTCTTCAAATAGCCACCCTTTGCCTTGATGACAGCTTTGCACACCCTTGAATAGGTATATATTCTAAAACTTTTGACTGGTAGTGTACGTCCGTCCTAACTCGCTCATTAATGTCTTAATCGAAATTACGGATTGCCTGTTATTCGCTTGTCGTCCCCTTACGCCATAGTTTGTACATCTCAGTTGTCATTAGAAACCACATTTGTTTAAGCAAGTCAGCCATATCAGCAGTGGTGTAAAGTACTTAAATAAAAATACTACTTAAGTACTTTTTTGGGATATCTGTACTTTACTTTACTATTTATATTTTTGATAACTTTTACTTTACTACATTCCTAAAGGAAATAATGTACTTTTTTTACTCCATACATTTTCTCTTACACCCAAAAGTACAAGTTACATTTTGAATGCTTAGTAGGATAGGAAGATGGTCTAATTCACGCACATATCAAGATAACATTCTTGGCATCTGGAGTCTGATCTGACGGACTCATTTAACACAAATGCTTCATTTGTAAATTATGTCTGAGTGTTAGAGTATGCTCCTGCTATCCGCAAATAATACAAAAAACTTGAAATGTTATGCAGGTGAATGAGGACCCAAAAGCGACTTGGCGAAAACAGAGTTTTTAATCCAGTAAGAAACTTTACAAAACAAAAAGCATAATACTACTCGTAAAGACGAGAACAGACTGGAGACTTGATCGAGAACTGCAGGTTGCCTCGGGAAGGCACTTGAACCTAGCAGACTCAGACACCTGCTCACCACGCAGCATCTGAGGGAAACACGACACGACAGGGCAAAACATAGACACAGCACGGTGAATTATAGATGAGGATCCGACGGGGCAGGAACGGAAAACAAGGAGAGAAATAGGGACTCTAATCAGGGAAAAGGATCGGGAACAGGTGTGGGAAGACTAAATGATTGATTAGGGGAATAGGAACAGCTGGGAGCAGGAACGGAACGATAGAGAGAAGAGAGAGCGAGAGAGTGAGAGAGGGAGGGGAGAGAGAGGGATAGAAAGAGGGAAAGAACCTAATAAGACCAGCAGAGGGAAACGAATAGAAGGGGAAGCACAGGGACAAGACATGATAATTAATGACAAAACATGACAGTACCCCCCACTCACCGAGCGCCTCCTGGCGCACTCGAGGAGGAACCCTGGCGGCAACGGAGGAAATCATCAATAAGCGAACGGTCCAGCACGTCCCGAGACGGAACCCAACTCCTCTCCTCAGGACCGTAACCCTCCCAATCCACTAAGTATTGGTGACCCCGTCCCCGAGAACGCATGTCCATGATCTTACGTACCTTGTAAATAGGTGCGCTCTCGACAAGGACGGGAGGGGGGAGGGAAGACGAACGGGGGTGCGAAGAAAGGGCTTGACACAGGAGACATGGAAGACAGGATGGACGCGACGAAGATGTCGCGGAAGAAGCAGTCGCACAGCGACAGGATTGACGACCTGGGAGACACGGAACGGACCAATGAACCGCGGAGTCAACTTACGAGAAGCTGTCGTAAGAGGAAGGTTGCGAGTGGAAAGCCACACTCACTGGCCGCAACAATACCTTGGACTCTTAATCCTGCGTTTATTGGCGGCTCTCACAGTCTGTGCCCTGTAGCGGCAAAGTGCAGACCTCACCCTCCTCCAGGTGCGCTCACAACGTTGGACAAACGCTTGAGCGGAGGGAACGCTGGACTCGGCAAGCTGGGATGAGAACAGAGGAGGCTGGTAACCCAGACTACTCTGAAACGGAGATAACCCGGTAGCAGACGAAGGAAGCGAGTTGTGAGCGTATTCTGCCCAGGGGAGCTGTTCTGCCCAAGACGCAGGGTTTCTGAAAGAAAGGCTGCGTAGTATGCGACCAATCGTCTGATTGGCCCTCTCTGCTTGACCGTTAGACTGGGGATGAAACCCGGAAGAGAGACTGACGGACGCACCAATCAAACGACAGAACTCCCTCCAAAACTGTGACGTGAATTGCGGGCCTCTGTCTGAAACGGCGTCTAACGGGAGGCCATGAATTCTGAACACATTCTCGATAATGATTTGTGCCGTCTCCTTAGCGGAAGGAAGTTTAGCGAGGGAATGAAATGTGCCGCCTTAGAGAACCTATCGACAACCGTAAGAATCACAGTCTTCCCCGCAGACAAAGGCAGACCGGTAATGAAGTCTAGGGCGATGTGAGACCATGGTCGAGAAGGAATGGGGAGCGGTCTGAGACGACCGGCAGGAGGAGAGTTACCCGACTTAGTCTGCGCGCAGTCCGAACAAGCAGCCACGAAACGGCGCGTGTCACGCTCCTGAGTCGGCCACCAAAAGCGCTGGCGAATAGACGCAAGAGTGCCTCGAACACCGGGATGACCAGCTAACTTGGCAGAGTGAGCCCACTGAAGAACAGCCAGACGAGTGGAAACAGGAACGAAAAGGAGGTTACTAGGACAAGCGCGGCGACGCAGTGTGCGTGAGTGCTTGCTTAACCTGTCTTTCAATTCCCCAGACTGTCAACCCGACAACACGCCCATAAGGAAGAATCCCCTCGGGATCAGTAGAAGCCACAGAAGAACTAAACAGACGGGATAAGGCATCAGGCTTGGTGTTCTTGCTACCCGGACGGTAAGAAATCACAAACTCGAAACGAGCGAAAAACAACGCCCAACGAGCTTGACGGGCATTAAGTCGTTTGGCAGAACGGATGTACTCAAGGTTCTTATGGTCTGTCCAAACGACAAAAGGAACGGTCGCCCCCTCCAACCACTGTCGCCATTCGCCTAGGGCTAAGCGGATGGCGAGCAGTTCACGGTTACCCACATCATAGTTGCGCTCAGATGGCGACAGGCGATGAGAAAAATAAGCGCAAGGATGAACCTTATCGTCAGACTGGAAGCGCTGGGATAGAATGGCTCCCACGCCTACCTCTGAAGCGTCAACCTCGACAATGAATTGTCTAGTGACGTCAGGAGTAACGAGGATAGGAGCGGACGTAAAACGTTCTTTTAGAAGATCAAAAGCTCCTGGGCGGAACCGGACCACTTAAAACACGTCTTGACAGAAGTAAGAGCTGTGAGAGGGGCAGCAACTTGACCGAAATTACGAATGAAACGCCGATAGAAATTAGCGAAACCTAAAAAGCGCTGCAACTCGACACGTGACCTTGGAACGGGCCAATCACTGACAGCTTGGACCTTAGCGGAATCCATCTGAATGCCTTCAGCGGAAATAACGGAACCGAGAAAAGTAACGGAGGAGACATGAAAAGAGCACTTCTCAGCCTTTACGTAGAGACAATTCTCTAAAAGGCGCTGTAGAACACGTCGAACGTGCTGAACATGAATCTCGAGTGACGGTGAAAAAAATCAGGATATCGTCAAGATAGACAAAAACAAAGATGTTCAGCATGTCTCTCAGAACATCATTAACTAATGCCTGAAAAACAGCTGGCGCATTGGCGAGACCAAACGGCAGAACCCGGTACTCAAAATGCCCTAACGGAGTGTTAAACGCCGTTTTCCACTCGTCCCCCTCTCTGATGCGCACGAGATGGTAAGCGTTACGAAGGTCCAACTTAGTAAAGCACCTGGCTCCCTGCAGAATCTCGAAGGCTGATGACATAAGGGGAAGCGGATAACGATTCTTAACCGTTATGTCATTCAGCCCTCGATAATCCACGCAGGGGCGCAGAGTACCGTCCTTTTTCTTAACAAAAAAGAACCCCGCCCCGGCCGGAGAAGAAGAAGGCACTATGGTACCGGCGTCAAGAGACACAGATAAATAATCCTCGAGAGCCTTACGTTCGGGAGCCGACAGAGAGTATAGTCTACCCCGAGGAGGAGTGGTCCCCGGAAGGAGATCAATACTACAATCATACGACCGGTGAGGAGGAAGAGAGTTGGCTCGGGACCGACTGAAGACCGTGCGCAGATCATGATATTCCTCCGGCACTCCTGTCAAATCGCCAGGTTCCTCCTGAGAAGTGGGGACAGAAGAAATGGGAGGGATGGCAGACATTAAGCACTTCACATGACAAGATACGTTCCAGGATAGGATAGAATTACAAGACCAATTAATAGAAGGATTATGACATACTAGCCAGGGATGACCCAAAACAACTGGTGTAAAAGGTGAACGAAAAATCAAAAAAGAAATAGTCTCACTGTGGTTACCAGATACTGTGAGAGTTAAAGGTAGTGTCTCAAAACTGATACTGGGAAGATGACTACCATCTAAGGCAAACATGGGCGTAGGCTTGTCTAACTGTCTGAAAGGAATGTTATGTTTCCGAACCCATGCTTCGTCCATGAAACAACCCTCAGCCCCAGAGTCAATCAAGGCACTGCATGTAGCACCCGAACCGGTCCAGCGTAGATGGACCGACATAGTAGTACAGGATCTAGATGAAGAGACCTGAGTAGTAGCGCTCACCAGTAGCCCTCCGCTTACTGATGGGCTCTGGCCTCTTACTGGACATGAATTAACAAAATGTCCATCAAATCCGCAATAGAGGCACAGGCGGTTGGTGATCCTCCGTTCCCTCTCCTTAGTCGAGATGCGAATCCCTCCCAGCTGCATGGGCTCAGTCTCAGAGCCAGACGAGGGAGATGGTTGCGATGCGGAGCAGGAAACACCGTTGATGCGAGCTCTCTTCCACGAGCCTGGTGACGAAGATCTACCCGTCGTTCTATGCGGATGGCGAGAGCAATCAAAGAGTCCACACTGGAAGGAACCTCCCGAGAGAGAATCTCATCTTTGACCACTGTGTGGAGTCCCTCCAGAAAACGAGCGAGCAGCGCCGGCTCGTTCCAGTCACTAGAGGCAGCAAGAGTACGAAACTCTATAGAGTAATCCGTTATGGATCGATCACCTTGGCATAGGGAAGCCAGGGCCCTAGAAGCCTCCCCACCAAAAACTGAACGGTCAAAAACCCGAATCATCTCCTCTTTAAAGTTCTGGTAATTGTTAGAACAATCAGCCCTTGCCTCCCAGATAGCTGTGCCCCACTCTCGGGCCCGGCCAGTAAGGAGTGAAATGACGTAAGCAACCCGAGCTCTCTCACTAGAGTATGTGTTGGGTTGGAGAGAGAACACAATATCACACTGGGTGAGAAAGGAGCGGCACTCCGTGGGCTGCCCGGAGTAGCAAGGTGGGTTATTAACCCTAGGTTCCGGAGGCTCCTTGGGTCTTGACGGCAGTGTTACGAGCCTCTGTAGTCGCTGGGTCCATTCCTTGGTCGGATCCTTCTGTTATGCAGGTGAATGAGGACCCAAAAGCGACTTGGCGAAAACAGAGTTTTTAATCCAGTAAGAAACTTTACAAAACAAAAAGCATAATACTACTCGTAAAGACGAGAACAGACTGGAGACTTGATCGAGAACTGCAGGTTGCCTCGGGAAGGCACTTGAACCTAGCAGACTCAGACACCTGCTCACCACGCAGCATCTGAGGGAAACACGACACGACAGGGCGATACACAGACACAGCACGGTGAACAATAGACAAGGATCCGACAGGGCAGGAACGGAAAACAAGGGGAGAAATAGGGACTCTAATCAGGGAAAAAGATAGGGAACAGGTGTGGGAAGACTAAATGATTGATTAGGGGAATAGGAACAGCTGGGAGCAGGAACGGAACGATAGAGAGAAGAGAGAGCGAGAGAGTGAGAGAGGGAGGGGGAGAGAGAGGGATAGAAAGAGGGAAAGAACCTAATAAGACCAGCAGAGGGAAATGAATAGAAGGGGAAGCACAGGGACAAGACATGATAATTAATGACAAAACATGACATGAAAATGGTGCAGTCTGGATTACTTATTAAGGACTCTCAAGTTGTCATGTATTGTCTTATATTGTCTTGTCATTTTGCTTTTCCCTCTGTTCGTTTTCCCCCTGCTGGTCTTTTTAGGTTCGTTCCCCCTTTTTCTCTCTCCCTTCCTCTCTCTCTTCTCTCTATCGTTCCGTTCCTGCTCCCAGCTGTTCCTATTCCCCTAATCAATCATTTAGTCTTCCCACACCTGTTCCCTATCTTTTTCCCTGATTAGAGTCCCTATTTCTCCCCTTGTTTTCCGTTCCTGCCCTGTCGGATCCTTGTCTATTGTTCACCGTGCTGTGTCTGTGTATCGCCCTGTCGTGTCGTGTTTCCCTCAGATGCTGCGTGGTGAGCAGGTGTCTGAGTCTGCTACGTTCAAGTGCCTTCCCGAGGCAACCTGCAGTTCATGATCGAGTCTCCAGTCTGTTCTCGTCATTACGAGTGGAATTATGCTTTGATTGTAGATTTACTTTACTGGATTAAAGACTCTGTTTTCGCCAAGTCGCTTTTGGGTCCTCATTCACCTGCATAACACAAGTGAGTTATACTTTTACTTTTGATTCTTAAGTATATTTTATAAATTACATTTACTTTTGATATTTAATTAAGTATATTTAAAATCAAACACAGACTTTTACTCA
>NC_060176.1:28653281-28673281 GCF_021184085.1 Oncorhynchus gorbuscha | reverse complement strand
GCCACTCCACAATTTTCTTTTTAACAAACTATGGTTTTGGCACGTCGGTTAGGACATCTACTTTGTGCATGACACAAGTGATGTTTCCAACAATTATTTACAGACATATTATTTCACTGTATCACAATTCCAGTGGGTCAGAAGTTTACATACACTAAGTTGACTGTGCAGCCGTCATACCGCTCAGGAAGGAGACGAGTTCTGTCTCCTAGCGATGAACGTACTTTGGTGCGAAAAGTGCAAATCAATCCCAGAACAACAGCAAAGGACCTTGTGAAGATGCTGGAGGAAACAGGTACAAAAGTATCTATATCCACAGTAAAACGAGTCCTATATCAACATAACCTGAGAGGCCGCTCAGCAAGGAAGAAGACACTGTTCCAAAACCGCCATAAAAAAGCTAGACAGCGGTTTGCAACTGCACATGGGAACAAATATCTTATTTTTGGGAGAAATGTCCTCTGGTCTGATGAAACAAAAATAGAACTGTTTGGCCATAATGACCATCGTTATGTTAGGAGGAAAAAGGGGGAGGCTTGCAAGCCGAAGAACACCATCCCAACCGTGAAGCACGGGGTGGCAGCATCATGTTGTAGGGATGCTTTGCTGCAGGAGGAACTGGTGCACTTCACAAAATAGATGGCATCATGATGATAGAAAATGATGTGGATATATTGAAGCAACATCTCAAGACATCAGTCAGGAAGTTAAAGCTTGGTCGCAAATGGGTCTTCCAAATGGACAATGACCTCGAGCATACTTCCAAAGTTGTGGCAAAATGGCTTAAGGACAACAAAGTCAAGGTATTGGAGTGGCCATCACAAAGCCCTGACCTCAATCCTATAGAACATTTGTGGGCAGAACTGAAAAGGCGTGTGCGAGCAAGGAGGCCTACAAACCTGACTCAGTTACGGAATGGTCCAAACTTCACCCAATTTATTGTGGGAAGCATGTGGAAGCCTAGCCGAAACGTTTGACCCAAGTTAAACAATTTAAAGGCAATGCTACCAAATACTAATTGAGTGTATGTAAACTTCTGACCCACTGGGAATGTGATGAAATAAATAAAAGCTGAAATAAGAAATTCTCTCGACTATTGTTCTGACATTTCACATTCTTAAAATAAAGCGGTGATCCTAATCTAAGACGGGGAATTTTTACTAGGATTAAATGTCAGGAATTGTGAAAAATGTATTTGTGAGTTTAAATGTATTTGGCTAAGGTGCATGTCAACTTCCGACTTCAACTGTAAGTCTCTCCCTCTCCAACCTATACACTAAACACACTAGACATGTCACAGACGTGTCACAGACGTGTCCGAGACATGTCACAGCCACAGATAATCTAACCCCGCAGGTAGATTGAACACTGGACAGAAGCAGTACTCAAATTACACTGCAACTGAATAACTTGCAATCCCACATTTTTTTAGAAACAGGCCCAGTTATATGGCCACCTTGGGAAGCGACAATAATTAGATAATTAAATCAACAACAATGAGAAATTACACTGTCTAAAAAAATGACCATTATTATTACAAAATAATACAGAATACCAACCGTCGTCATAGCAAAACACAACTTTCAAAACCAAGATACAATTCTAACATGTCCGTAGAGTTTCCTCTTACCTAGAAAGGTCTCTGGAACCTGTCTTGGTGGCATGGACACAGCAAATACAGTATCACACTAACCACTGTTCTATTGTACTGGGCCTCTCTCTCAGACACACACACCTCTCTCTAAGGCTGTCATCACATGCTGGGTCTCAGCCAGCCAGCAGCACAGTAGGGCCGGCCCTGCAACTGCCCCATGAACAAACACTTTTTTTTACACCACAGAGAATCTATTGTGTGTGTGTGTGTGTGTGTGTGTGTGTGTGTGTGTGTGTGTGTGTGTGTGTGTGTGTGTGTGTGTGTGTGTGTGTGTGTGTGTGTGTGTGTGTGTGTGTGTGTGTGTGTGTGTGTGTGTGTGTGTGTGTGTGTGTGTACGCCCCCTCAACGGAAGAAGCTTTGTTTATGTCTTAAGGAATCCTGGCTTGTGGCATGACTGAGTCGGCGCCTGTCTGTTTCTCCTCCCGCCGTTCACACTCTCAAGACAGTTTCACTGAGACCACCTCACCTGTGAACCAAGGTGACACTAACCCCGTACATACCTCTCTCGCTTCACGGTACCCTTATATTGTGGGTTTCAGAGAGGCAG
This sequence comes from Oncorhynchus gorbuscha, assembly GCF_021184085.1. Lineage (NCBI taxonomy): Eukaryota > Metazoa > Chordata > Actinopteri > Salmoniformes > Salmonidae > Oncorhynchus > Oncorhynchus gorbuscha. The sequence continues at coordinate 28,671,080 of NC_060176.1, read as the reverse complement.
CAACCCTGTAGTCGGTCAACACAACGCAATAACACAACTTGAACATACAGTCGTGGCCAAAACGTTTTGAGAACGACACAAATATCAATTTCCCACAAAGTTTGCGGCTTGCTTCAGTGTCTTTAGACATTCTTGTCAGATGTTACTGTTGAATACTGAAGTATAATTACAAGCATTTCATAAGTGTCAAAGGCTTTTATTGACAATTACATGATGTTGATGCAAAGAGTCAATATTTGCATTGTTGACCCTTCTTTTTCAAGACCTCTGCAATCCGCCCTGACATGCTGTCAATTAACTTCTAGGCCACATCCTGACTGATGGCAGCCCATTCTTGCATAATGAATGCTTGGAGTTTGTCAGAGTTTGTGGGTTTTTGTTTGTTCACCCGGTTCTCAATGGGATTAAGGTTTGGGGAGTTTCCTGGCCATGGACCCAAAATATCAATGTTTTGTTCCCCGAGCCACTTAGTTGTCACTTTTTCCTTATGGCAAGGTGCTCCATCATGCTGGAAAAGGCATTGTTTGTCACCAAACTGTTCATGGATGGTTGGGAGAAGTTGCTCTCGGAGGATGTGTTGGTACCATTCTTTATTCATGGCTGTGTTCTTAGGGAAAATTGTGAGTGAGCCCACTCCCTTGGCTGAGAAGCAACCCCACACATGAATGGTCTGAGGAGGCTTTACTGTTGGAATGACACAAGACTGATGGTAGCGCGCACATTGTCTTCTCCAGACAAGCTTTTTTCCAGATGCCCCAAACAATAGGAAAGGGGATTCAGAGAAAATTACTTTACCCCAGTCCTCAGCAGTCCAATCCCTGTACCTTTTGCAGAATATCAGTCTGTCCCTGATGTTTTTCCTGGAGAGAAGTGACTTCTTTGCTGCCCTTCCTGACACCAGTCCATCCTCCAAAAGTCTTCACCTCCCTGTGTGCAGATGCACTCACACCTGCCTGCTGCCATTCCTGAGCAAGCTCTGTACTGGTGGTGCCCCGATCCCGCAGCTGAATCAACTTTAGGAGACGGTCCTGGCACTTGCTGGACTTTTTGGGCGCCCTGAAGCCAGCTTCACAAAAATGTAACCACTCTCCTTGAAGTTCTTGATGATCCGATAAATGGTTTGTGAAAATGTAAATTTGTGTCATTCTCAGAACTTTTGGCCATGACTGTACTGTACCTCCTGATGTAATTCAACTAGACAGTTTCATAGTGTTACACAACTACCTTCTTTGAAAGCTGGTAGCACTGGCACCCAAGTGGCAAGTAACACACACACACACAAAAAAACAAACCAATAGCACCAATACTACAGCACTTTACAGTGAAACAATCAAACTGAACGCAGTCTAGATACAACAGAGGACACAGAGCGACAAGAAACTAGGTAAATCACAATTCTCTACCACAGAGGAGAACACGGGATGTGCACCAAACATGCTCCACGATACCTTGTGGTCAAACGGGTGACACTCCTCCATACGGGGTTGCCTAGCAACACTACGCAGCGCGGTACCTGTGATTGCTCTGCACTCGCTTCTGATTACATGGAGTTCGGGCCAGCTGATACAATTAGGTATCACACTCACACACAGACACGTGTGCACACACATGTACGCAGGCACACACACACACACACACACACACACGCACGCACGCACACGCACACACACACACACACACACACACACACACACACACACACACACACACACACACACACATGTTGTCAGAAGGAAGGAATCCCCCTAGCTGTCACACACCTGACTACACACTAACTTCAGACAGTATCCTGCTTCCCCTATTCATCTCTGGGGATTCCACATTATCAATCAATACAATCTAGATGATCATATACTACGTGAATATAGTATATAGTATATAGTTACATAACCTATGAACGACCATGGCCTTAGTACTGAACCGTTGGGGACATGGAAGGAGCGTCAGTCGTGATAACCTGACGCTGTAAACAACATAATTTCACTTAAGTCAAACGCTGGCTGGTCAGGCTTACAGCCGCCATGGCCGTGAGTGACACCTGGAGGTGAGACACGGGTTGCAGTTGAGAACGGACAATGCCTTGATGCAAAGGAGGAAACGCCATTTGACATTCTCCGAGGGCTTATGAAGCCTCGTAAGGCCTCGTTTTCATCATCCCCCCAGTCAGAGAGGCCTACTTGGGAAGAAGGGTCTGAATTGGTTTCGACCTGTATGGAGCTAGTAGTAACGTTTGTTCCCAGCAGAGGAGAGAAGCAGATCTCTCGGGAACTCGAGCCAAACTGAGGGCGAAACAGGAAGTTGGAAATAAAACATTGTGACCCAGAAACACGACACACACAGCAATTAAACAATACACACCAATACATATACCCAAACAACAGAACAGTGTGTGTGTGTGTGAAACACAACTGTATCCCTCCAAAGCAAGAAGTAGGCCTCTGACAGAGCTAAAGCACTTCAGGGGATATGTGAGTGGGGTTGCAGTAGGGGGAGCGTCCTGTGTGGTTTTAGCACCTCTGTGTCACCACTACCCCAATGACAGCATGTCACTGCGAAAGCAACGGTTATGTCCTGGGTGGCAAGGGTATGAGCCTGGGAGGGACTAGCGGTACAAGGGGTGCACGTGTGTGTGTGTGTGTGTGTGTGTGTGTGTGTGTGTGTGTGTGTGTGTGTGTGTGTGTGTGTGTGTGTGTGTGTGTGTGTGTGTGTGTGTGTGTGTGTGTGTGTGTGTGTGTGTGTGTGTGTGTGTGTGTGTGTGTGTGTTGGTGGTGGTGGGGGGGCGCGGTCTGGCTAGCAGCCTAAATTAGCCTTCAACTGTTACACTGGCCCAATTTACAACCCTCCACATTCAGAGGAGGGATACCGGCTAGCTTCCCATTGCAGTAAAAAAAAACTGAAATCACAAGCAGCATGATTGAATACGAAATGTGCAAATGTAAGGTCAAATGTATAAGCACTGACAAAATGACCAACTCCAAGATGTGTTTATTGTTTGGAGCGTGACAAGTGCAGTGAAAATATGTTCCGATTTGTATCAGAACAACCAGTAAGTGAAACAACAGATAGCATACCGGAAACGCTGTGAGTACTATAAATGTAGGGTGGTCCCGACAAAATGAAATCTTAGCCGACCGAAAGTTATCAATCGATGGTCGTCAATCGATTGATCAACATTTTTAAAAGGTGTATATCGACACACTCTGTGTGTTTTAATAAAATCAATGATGTGCACTGAGCTTGTTTGACGCTTTAAGTTCACCGTTCGATGAAATAACACACACATGACACAAGGGGGAGCCAGATAACCAGAAGAAAAAAATCAACCTTAACCTGAACCAACCATTCTCCTCCTGCTCCTGTTGGCTTTCGCAGATTCTGCCATTGCTCTGCTTAAGTTGCCGGTAATAGGCTACACGACGAGTCGGCAACCTTTCTCATGTGGAATGTCAATTTACATGACCTTTGCAACCAATCTGCGTGCCAATTATGTTTTTTATATACACATGTTCGCGGGACAGTTTCATTTCCTTTATAATAACGTCTTCGTGTCTCAAAAATCATTGATTGTCATGTGATTCATCAAAATTATATCCAAATCTAACTGAAAATGGTACAAACCTAAAAAGGGACTTCTATTGCCATTACCGACTATGTCAAAAATAGCCCACGTAAAACCAACAAAGAAAAACATTGCAGCCTGCAGGTAGAAAATATCCTAATAAACACAAAAAAACGTATCCTATAAATCACATTGGATATGCACAGCCTGTCTGCAACGAACTTAAAACATTGTATCAATGCGGAAGCTTGCGGTGCAACGTCGTATAAAATATTCTGGGCCCTCGGGGTGGTGCTCGGGACAGACACAGCTGTTGGCTATTTGCGCAAGGGATAAGAAGCATTGCTTGACATGGGCAGGAGCTCACCGGAGCTGAGTACCGGCACCTCAACTTTTCTTCTACTTGAGCTGTTCCACTTAGAGAATATTAGCTCAAAAATAATGTGGAGCTCCTGCACCTAAATATAAACAGTACCAGCACCCAAAATGACGACCGGAACCTGCTTCAGTCCACGTCAAGCACTGATTAGAAGTAATCAGGTAGGCCTATTTCATGACGTTTCCACTGGGCGTGACATTTTTCCCTTTCACGGTGACTGGTTATCGGGAGGGAGAGAGCTGGAAAGATTTTTCAAATACATTGAGGAACATTCTCAGCGGATTACTGTGAGATGCTCCACAGCTCATTAGTGGTGGTGCTTTAAGCCAATCAGAAATACTATCAGATCCCAAAATGGGCACATTTATACAGTGTTTTCACGCCTTGACTTTTTCCTAATTTTGTTACGTTACAGCCTTATTCTAAAAAAAAGAAATCCTCATCAATCTACACACAATACCCCATAATGACAAAGCAAAAACAGTTTTTTTGAATTTTTTGCTGAAATATCACATTTACATAAGTATTCGGACCCTTTACTCAGTACTTTGTTGAAGCACCTTTGGCAGCAATTATAGCCTCATGCATTTGGGAGTTTCTCCCATTCTTCTCTGCAGATCATCTCAAGCTCTGTAATGTTTTCAGGTCTCTCCAAAGATGTTCGATCGGGTTCAAGCTCAGGCTCTGGCTGGGCCACTCAAGGACATTCAGAGACTTGTCCCGAAGCCACTCCTGCTGTGTGCTTATGGTCATTGTCTTGTTGGAAGGTGAACCTTCACCAAAGTCTGAGGTCCTGCGTGCTCTGGAGCAGGTTTTCATCAAGGATCTCTCTGTACTTTGCTCCGTTCATCTTTGCCACGATCCTGACTCATCTCTCAGTCCCTGCTGCTGAAAAACATCCCCACAGCATGATGCTGCTACCACCATGCTTCACCGTAAGGATGGCACCAGGTTTCCTCCAGACGTGATGCTTGGCATTCAGGCCAAAGAGTTCAATCTTGGTTTCATCAGACCAGAGAATGCTGTTTCTCATGGTCTGAGAATCTTTAGGTGCCTTTTGGCAAACTCCAAGCGGGCTGTGGCTTTCGTCTGGCCACTCTACCATAAAGGCCTGATTGGTGGAGTGCTGCAGAGATTGTTGTCCTTCTGGAAGGTTCTCCCATCTCCAAAGAGGAACTCTCCAAAAAGAACCATCAGGTTCTTGTTCACCTCCCTGACCAAGGCCCTTCATCCCCCGATTGCTCAGTTTGGCCGGGCGGCCAGCTCTAGGAAGCATGTTGGTGGTTCCAAACATCTTCCATTTAAGAATGATGGAGGCCACTGTGTTCTTGGGGACCTTCAATGCTGCAAAAATGTTTTGGTACTCTTCCCCAGATCTGTGCCTCAACACAATCCTGTCTCGGAGCTCTGCGGACAATTCCTTCGACCTCATGGCTTGGTTTTTGCGCTGACATGCACTGTTAACTGTGGGACAGGTGTGTGCCTTTTCAAATCATGTACAGTCAATTTAATTTACCACAGGTGGACTCTAATCAACCCAATCTCCAATCTCAAGGATGATCAATGGAAACAGGATGCACCTGAGCTCAATTTCCAGTCTCATAGCAAAGGGTCTGAATACTTATGTAAATAAGGTATTTCTGTTTTTTATTTTTAATACATTTGCAAAAATTTCTAAAAACCTGTTTTCACTTTATCATTATAGGTTAATGTGTGTAGATTGATGGGGGAAAAGAAATACTTAATACATTTTAGAATAAGGCTGTAACGTAACAAATTGTGGGAAAAGGGGCCTCCCGGGTGGCGCAGTGGTCTAAGGCTGTGCCACCAAAGACTCTGGGTTCGAGCCCAGGCTCTGTCGCAGCCGGCCAAGACCGGGAGGTCCATGGGGCGACGCACAATTGGCCTAGCGTCGTCCGGGTTAGGGAGGGTTTGGCCGGTAGGGAAATCCTTGTCTCATCGCGCACTAGCGACTCCTGTGGCGGGCCGGGCGCAGTGCACGCTGACCAGGTCACTAGGGGCACGGTGTTTCCTCCGACACATTGGTGCGGTTGGCTTCCGGGTTGGATGCGTTGTATTAAGAAGCAGTGCGGCTTGGTTGGGTTGTGTTTCAGAGGACGCACAGCTTTCGACCTTCGTCTCTCTCCCGAGCCCGTAAAGGGAGTTGTCGCAATGAGACGAGATAGTAACTACTAACAATTGGATACCATGAAATTGGGGAGACAAAGGGGGTACATGGGCTCTGAATGCTTTCCGAAGACATATATATATTTGCTACAGCTCGACTAAATAAATCTTGGTCGACCAACAGCCTATCAACCAAACAATCGACCAGTCGACTAACGGTGGTCAGCCCTTCCAAAATGACACATTCTTTCAAAGGCCCACCCCTAATAAACGCGTATAGAAACAGCAGACACAGATACACTCTCTCTCTCACACTCATGTGTTGTAATGTCAAACTGCCACAACAAACCTCAATAGACACAGAAAGGAATATACAGTAGAACTACGCCTTTGCCTGGGAAAAGAGTATGCTTGCCAAAGCCCTATTCAAAAGGGAATCCTTATACAGTGGCCACAGCCATTACAACATCGCCCTGCTAACGATTTTATTGTCATCGCAACTTGAAATCTCCGTCTGGATTTTGTCCCCTTAGATAACATAAGTGGAGTTTTTATTTCTAGTAGTAATGTGATGAAGCCAGCTTGGTTCTCTTCCAGACACCAAACCTCAGTCTCTGGTGCTTCAAAGTGAGAGCCAATGGCCTGTCTATGGGCCAGACCTTTTTACAAAGACTGACCGCAAAGCCACACATTTAAAAATAACAGGAGTAATAGCCATAAACATTCAATTGGACCAATGTCTTCTGAGACAGAGCTAAATTCTAATTTCCTGCTTAAATAAGGCCCTGTATGTACGCACAGCTTATACACGCTCAAGTACACGCGCACGTATGAGTCAACACACAAACACAGACGCTCTACTGTGGTGGACCAAGACATCAAAAGCAACTTTTTACTTCACACACTCACCCATACAAACAAGCAAACAACCACCCCCCCCCCCCACACACACACACACACACACACACAAGGATTATAACGTTATACTGCCAAACACACAAACCAATAGAAGGAACCCTATGAAGGTCACTCACCATCTGAGAACGACTCTTAGGGCAGCCATTGATGTCTTCAATCTTCTCATTGGCTGAGAGAGAGAGAGAGAGAGAGAGAGAGAGAGAGAGAGAGAGAGAGAGAGAGAGAGAGAGAGAGAGAGAGAGAGAGAGAGAGAGAGAGAGAGAGAGAAGAAAATGTGTTCTTAGTGGTATCCCTGGTTCTTACTCCAGGATGTTCCTATCAGTGCCAGAGAGGGTGAGTGAGGCGAGCAGGCCTGTGACTGGGTAGAGAGGGTCACTGCCTCCTCTTTCTTCTGAGAGATGAAACCCAATCTAGTTATAGCAAATGTGCGTGGGGCCACTAGGGGCCACGCAGAGTTGGTTGGGAGAAGGGGTGTGTGTGGATCCCTCCCGTCCTTTAGAGGCCCAGCCCACAACAGCTGAGACAAGATTGTCCTCTTTCAACACTAGAGCCTGGTGGGGCCCACTGGGCATCTCCGCCACATGAACCTGACTACCACCTACTACAGGAAAATAATGGGTTATCCCAGTGGGTCCAAACTTTGTGTCAGGTGGATAAACACTCTCACAAACACACACGCGCTTGCACATAAACACACCCTGTGGAATGTACACAGAACCAAAACACAAACACACACGCGCTTGCACATAAACACACCCTGTGGAATGTACACAGAACCAAAACACAAACACACACGCGCTTGCACATAAACACACCCTGTGGAATGTACACAGAACCAAAACACAAACACACACGCGCTTGCACATAAACACACCCTGTGGAATGTACACAGAACCAAAACACAAACACACACGAGCTTGCACATAAACACACCCTGTGGAATGTACACAGAACCAAAACACAAACACACACGCGCTTGCACATAAACACACCCTGTGGAATGTACACAGAACCAAAACACAAACACAACTTGTAAAGTGATCCCATGGTTCATGAGCTGAAATAAAATATCCCAGACATTTTCCATGAGCACACAGAGATTAATTCTCTCAAATGTTGTGCAAATAAATGTGTTTAGCTTTGCCAAGATAATACGTCCGCCTGACAGGTGTAGAAGCTGATTAAACAGCTTGATCATTTCACAGGTGCCCCTTGTGCTGGGTACAATAAAAGGCTACTCTACATGTGCAGTTTTGTCAGGACAGCGGAGTCAATCACCACCTTCCGGAGACACCTGAAACCCCACCTATTTAAGGAATACCTAGGATAGGATAAAGTAATCCTTCTCACCCCCCCCCCCTTAAAAGATTTAGATGCACTATTGTAAAGTGGCTGTTCCACTGGATGTCATAAGGTGGATGCACCAATTTGAAAGTCGCTCTGGATAAGAGCGTCTGCTAAATGTCTTAAATGTAAATGTAAATGCAACACAATGTCACAGGAATGTCCACCAGAGCTGTTGCCAGAGAATTGAATGTTCCTTTCTCTACCTCTGCCACCTCATATGTCGTTTTAGATCATTTGGCAGTACGTCCAACCGGCCTCACAAGTGAAGACCACGTGTATGGCATTGTGTGGGTGAGCGGTTTGTTGATGTCGACCATTGTGGCGGTGGGGTTATGGTATGGGCAGGCATAAGCTAAGGACAAGGACAACAATTGCATTTTATCGATGGCAATTTAATTGCACAGAGATACCTTGACAAGATCCCGAGGCCCATAGTGAGGCCCATTTTTCTTTTAAGGTATCTGCGACCAACAGATGCATATCTGTATTCCCAGTCATGTGAAATCCATAGATTAGGGCCTAATTAATTTATTTTAATTGACTGATTTCCTCATATGAACTGTAACTCAGTCAAATCGTAGACATTTTTGCACGTTGCGTTTTACATTTTCCGTATATATATTATGACTACTCTAAACCCCACCAGTATCTGTCATTCGGTCCCCCCTGTTGTCTCCTACCAAAATAATGTGCTTACTGATCCCAGCGGGGTCTCTGACTCTGTGTCACTGTCCCCCTGCTTCACACCCACATAGCTGCATGGTCAGATTTCAGTAGCAATGGTCTTGTGTGATATCCCCCCCCCATCTACATAGAGAGGGGGGAAGGAAACTATGAATGAACTGGTGAATGGGACACTCATATTGGGGATTGGTAGAGGGATAGAGCTCAGTTACATGACACCAGGATAGCAGTAGTCAGCTGTGTGTGTGTGTGGGGGGGGGCAGTGTCAAAAACAGCACAGCGACATAGCCAGACAGACTTAGTCAATGAGTCAGCTGTAGACGACCTTTGCAATGAACACCGCCTCTGCTCTACCTCGCCAACTTGTGCATGTCAGTGTGTGTGCGCTTGCTTGCGTGCATGTTTACAATAGCACGTGCCACTGTTTCTAACCCTACACTGTCCCCTAGGGATACATAGACTGCTGATTGTGAGAAATCGTGCTCTCTCTGGGGGGGGGGGTCCTACTATATCAGGGGGACGGAAGACAACCCAGTTTGTGTCAGAACAGGTCATCGAAGACGCATGCTTACGGCCAACGTGCATCCTCGATGATGCTCACTGTCCAGTGACTACAGAGATTCAATCTGAGCATCGAAAGACAAAGAGGAAGAGAACAGAGGACTCAGTGTCTCCACAAAAACCCACCCATCCTGCCGTTGACGCGACAAAAATCCCCAAATGATCCATCTTCCGCTCTAAAGACCCGCAAGCCTACTCTGACTTTCAGAGAAGTAGTGAGAGAATGTGCGGGATTTCATTTTTCATAATGATGAGGTTTTCCTTGTTCTCTACTCCAGATGCTAGTCTGAATTCTACGAAGAAGACGCTGGTCTACACAAATGTTGCATGACGTGGGACTATGATGTGTTCTGTACTAAATGATTCTGATTCCTAATTCTATGTGTGCTCTACATTAGTATTGCATGATGTCCTGTACATGTTCTCCGATTTGAGGCAGTGTTTTGTATACAAAGAAAATACAATACAGTTCTATAGAACTCTGGGAAGCAGAGGAGTGACGTCATTGGTCAGCTGACGTGACAGTGCTGTAACCTCAGGGCACTGTCTCCCCCCTCTGTCCTCTTTAAAAGATGACAGGCAAACTTGTGAAGTGGGGAAATTACAGGACCAAGGGGAGGGGGCGCATAATGACATTACCTTACAAAACTTCCCTCAGTCAAACTTCTCTCTGACTGCGCCGCTGTCAAATATTTCAACGTTAAACTGAGCGATTTTCCTAACTCAATTGTGGAGAATAATAACTCCTTGATAAGACGTTCATGATATTTTTTTGTTGAAATGAATACTTTTATGAGGACAGTTCATCAGCAGTAGCATACACCATTATAGCGGTTACTGTACAATTATACATTAGTATACATAGGGATACAACTTCAAAGATGTATAAACACGGTGTCTGCATGAGAAGTCTAGTCCATCAACTGAACTCATTAGCAGAAACAGTAATAACATGGCATCAAGCGATAGAGACGGTAAATAAAAGTGTAGTAGCCCTTACCGACAACCTGTATGATCTCCGCAAGCAGCACTCCGTCTGCGACGTCTGTTTGCAGGTCCTTGATAAGTCGCTTGTGTCCTGACTTGGCTAGGTAGTGGTTGGCCCAGTCCGTATAGATCTGTTCAGGACGCAAAACATCAGCGTCCGTTTATTAGACGCCCAGGGAACCGCTAATATCAAAAGCGAAACACAACTCTTGCGCCTCCGCTTTTTAGAAGTCGGTGCGAGTGTTTAAAATCCCATAACACTTAAATAACTAAATAAAAAGACACATTACTCAAATTAAACACGTTTACGACTCAAATTTTTAAAAAAATAACAGCATGGTTGAATAGGACCCGTGCACCCCCTCTTCTTTCGTTGGGGGCGCAGAGCTGGCATATATCCGCGTGGTATTGAAATTGGGCCCATTGTGCTCGGATAGCGCAGCAGCGACAGCAGACGGTCTCAATGAGGCGCTGACATCGCGAACTCGGGGACAGAAAAGGCCCTTGAAAGTGTGCGAGGGAGGGGTAGAGGGGGGGGGGGGTTGAATTAAGCGTCTGAATAATATGAATAGTTTCGTTTGTAATTGGTTGTTGCAGACAACTCTATCTCCTGCTCTCTCTCTCTCTCCCCAAGGCTGCTTGCCTCTCCCGGGTTGAAGGCCGGTGAGGGATGCATTTGGGTAAAAAGAAGACCCAAGCAAGAGCAGAGGGAGAGAAATACGCAAATGGACGGAGAGAGAGATACCATCTCAAATTGAGATGGAAAATGTTGGTACCAAACAAAAGCACTGAAGTAAGGACATGGTCATGCCTAATTAGAAATAACAGCAATTTGGTAGGGAAGGGAATGCTGAAATAGATTCAGAAAATGTTTCTGAATAGTGTGTTCCATGTGGAAAGTTGTAGAAACAAGTTCAAAATCTCAAGGCAAATTGTAAATACAATTCTGGAGACACCGAATTAAGTCTGACATTTTTTTTGTCTGAGGCATCCCGATGAATCTGAGCAATGTTTTTCTGCTGCCATCACCTCAGTATTTCAAACAGCTGAATTAAGCATCACACACGCGCACATGCACACGCACACACAATGTGACCCCGGTTCTCTGTGTTTTTAAAGGTAAATAGACCTGGGGCCTATTCAGTGTTACTCATCATATGAATCACTGCTCTGAACGCTTCATTTCCAACATACACACGAAGAGCAAGGTTCAAGGACTGTTTTATGTCGGCTCCACATGCTCCTTCTCCCTCCCTCTCTCTCTCTCTCTCTCTCTCGTTCTCTCTCTCACACACACACACACACACACACACACACACACACACACACACACACACACACACACACACACACACACACACACACACACACACACACACACACACACACACACACACACACACACACACACACACACACACACACACACACACACACACACACACACACACACACACACACACACACGCACAGCTATAACATGGCTCAGACAGCACTAACCAAGCCTTTAAGCAAAAGATAACACTCTCTCAAAACGCCGGGGGGGGGGGTTGCAGTAAGAAAAGGAATGTGGGTGTGCTTTGAAGCAGTTTTCTGCAGCAGGTGAAATGAGGGGTTCGGGTGTAATTAAAAAGCAGGTAAAATGAGAAGCTGTCAATCATTGGAGCAGAACAGGAACCAGTCGGAGACCCCCTGAGGGTGGGAGGGGGCAGGTTTAAAGGGAGGAGGGGCAGTATGGTGGATTCAACCTATCCAGAGCCATGCTCAGGAGCTCATCTAGGCTCGTCATTGCTATTGGAGAAGAAACATAGGCCTAGTTGAACGACCCCCCCCCCCCATCGGTATGGTAAAATCCAATGTTAGACCAACAGCCCTTGACTTGAAAGTAAAGCTGGTAATATGTGTTCATTCTCTATGGGGATGAAATGCTGTAACATACTGTATCTGGGGAATATCAACCCGGTCAGCACAAGGCGTGGAAAATATGTTTGGAAAAAAAAAAAAAAAAATGTATTTTCATTATTGACACCAAAGGTGAAAGGATACAGCGGCTGACTGGATGTCATGTGGCTAATTGAACAGGAACAACAACAACCCATAGGACCTCTGACTTCAGATCAAAACATTCCCCGAGGGTACATGAAGCCGTACGGGGCGCTGAGAATAGGGAACACAGAGGGAGGGAAAATGAAGAGGGAGAGAATTGTACTTTCAAAACTCTACCGTGTAAGTTCCGGAGAAATCCTGCTCACTAAAACCAGAGCACCACACATTAAAAGGCCTGCGCTGTCCAACCCACTTACACTAATAACCTGTCAACTATTAGGGTTAATACCCCGTTAGCAAAGAAGCCCAAAACGGCACTTGACACACCAGAAGATGCCTTTGATCCGTGTCTGACGACGCTGTCAGCCACTCTGGGACTTCTCCACATCACATCCTTAACTTCGCCAACTATGGGCACCAACCGCACTGACAGCATCCCAACCCCCTAAACGAATGTGTGTTCTTCGTAATAGTAGAATAACCCATTTTAGTGTTGAGTTTGTAAATAAGGTCAGTGGGGAAGACATGGACCGACAATGGCAAATAGGGGGAAAAGAGATGAGGTGATTTCCTATTTCATCAGTGGTGTGTTTGTTACACGCTAATCATTGATTCTTTCAAGGGGAGAAATCCCACATCAGCATCAGTCCCGAAAATTCCCAGTAATCCCACCCTCTCATCCCCGGATTGGGGTTCTTTTTTGGGGGAGCTGTACATTGGTAAGAGGGACATTTCCCTCCTCAAGGGAATGCAACATGACACTGAGTGGCTGGGAACTGATTCATACACAGTCTCTGACCACTCACTGCACCCTTTACAAGACCCCTGTGTGTGTGTGTGTGTGTGTGTTTGTTTTCTGTGTGTGTGTCTGCCGGTGTGTCCTCGAAAGGGTTAAAGCCGTGTGAATGAGCAACAGTGTGACGTCTCGTTTAAAATGGGTCACACAATGTTCTACACACACACACACACACACACACACACACACACACACACACACACACACACACACACACACACACACACACACACACACACACACACACACACACACACACACACACACACACACACACACACACACACACACACACACACACACACGCGCGCGCCCTTAGGCCGCACACAACTGTCTCTCTCCCACTGCATGCCTTAGCCATTTCGCACAAACATGCCTCACAACCAGTCTCCACACACCACCCAGGCCTGGCGACTCATCAATCCAGCATATGATGCCCCGCAGAGGGCATGACGCACACAAGCCTTCCCCTACAGCGCTGGGTCATGGGCTGGGGAGGTAGAGAGAGAGGGAGAGGACAGGCAGCTCATCACACTGACATGCCCTTTACTTGTGTTGGTAGGGACTTTCAGGAAGGTGAAGAAATGGTGATTGGAGTGGATGCTTTGATGTCAAAGGCATACTCTCAGAGATGTCACAGCTACTCATTGCATACTGATTGAAGTGGGGAATGCTAAACAGGTGTGTGCGCGTGTGTGTGTGTGTGTGTGTACATGCATGCACGTGTAAAGAGAAGGGGTTGAAAATAAAAACAGGAGCCACACTTTTTCATTAACTTATCCTTTCATCTTTCACTTTGTTTGCCATGCATCCTTTGACTTGCATGCTACACACACACACACACACACACACACACACACACACACACACACACACACACACACACACACACACACACACACACACACACACACACACACACACACACACACACACACACACACACACGCGCGTGCGCACACACACACACACACACACACACACACACACACACACACACACACACACACACACACACACACACACACACACACACACACACACACACACACACACACACACACACACACACACACACACACACCGCAGGGATCTCATCCAAAGAGCAGCCCTGGCCACAAACACACAGTACAACCAAAGAGCAATAACAGCACTTTGAGTCTATTCAGGATCATGGTTCCCACACTAAAAAAAACATGTGCTTTCCAACCCACATACACTAATAACCTGTCAACCATTAGGGTTCTCCAAGCAGTCACAAGGAAGCCTAAAACAGCACAACACTTAACACACCATTATGTCCTAATCTGGTGGAGTGAAAGAGAACCAGGTTAAGAAAACCCCCCAGGACTCACGAGATACCACAAACAGTGAGCGTGCCTGGAAGTCAAACTCTGTTCAATTTTCTAATGGCATCGCAATGGACGCAGAAAATACCAAACCCACACTCTGCTGTGATTACACTTTGGAGGAGGTGAAATGGTAAGCTGCATTTCAATCATTTACTTTCGCGCTCCTAAAGTGGGGTCTCCATTCTCAGGCGCATAACAGAACAACTGTACAGACGACTTGACAAAATTCTGTGACTTGTGTGATTTCTGCAAGCACAGCGCCCCCGAGTTCGCTCAATTGAGCCTGTGACATCCTTGAGTCTCCGTGGTGTGTAGGCATTCATGCACACTTTTTCCTCTCAACCTCGTCCCAAATTGACTGCATTACTGCTTGTCTTCGTGAGAGGTATGGACATGTTGAAATCACCAAGCTTTCTGTTTAAGCGACTAGCGCACATCTCAGACACTCATACATAGCCCGCAAGACATGCCGTCAGAGGTCTCGTCACAGTGTCTTTAAGTCCAGAAAAAAACTACGGGAAACGCAGTAATAAACTCAGCAAATAAAAAGAAACTCAGTCCTCTCACTGTCATTCAGTTACTGGCCCAAAGCTCTAACCACTAGGCTACCTTAGGCTCATGCCTCCTTGCAGCATGCCTAAGGCACGTTCACGCAGATGAGCAGGGACCCTGGGCATCTTTCTTTTGGTGATTTTCAGTCAGTAGACAGGCCTCTTTAGTGTCCTAGGTTTTCATAACTGTGACCTTAATTGCCTACCGTCTGTAAGCTGTTAGTGTCTTGATGACCGTTCCACAGGTGATGTTCATTAATTGTTTATGGTTCATTGAACAAGCATGGGAAACAGTGTTTAAACCCTTTACAATGAAGATCTGTGAAGCTAGTTGGATTTTTACAAATTATCTTTGAAATACAGGGTCCTGAAAAAGGGACGCTCATTTGTGTGCTGAGTTTACATAGAGCCATGACTACATGGAACTCTATTCCGCATCATGTAACTAAGTCAAGCAGTAAAATCAGATTTAAGAAACGGATAAAACTACACTTAATGGAACATCGCGGACTGTGAAGAGACACACACACACATCATTCGCAAACATATGCTAACACACGCACATACATACACCCCTTTTTCTCCCCATTTGGTAGTTACAGTCTTGTCCCATCGCTGCAACTCCTGTACAGACTCAGGAGAAGCAAAGGTCGAGAGCCATGCATCCTCCGAAACACAACCCTGACAAGGCGCACTGCTTCTTGACACACTGCTCACTTAACCCGGAACCCAGACGTACCAATGTGTCGGAGGAAACACCGTACAGCTGGATGACCGAAGTCAGCGTGCTTGCGCCCCGGCCCGCCACAAGGAGTCGCTAGAGAGCAAGGACATCCCGGCCGGCCAAACCCTCCCCGAACTCGGGCGACGCTGGGCCAATTGTGTGCCGCCTCATGGGTCTCCCGGTCGGGGCCGGCTGCGACACAGCCTGGGATCAAACCCGGGTCTGTCGTGATGCCTCAAGCACTGCCTTAGACCGCTGCGCCACTCAGGAGGCCCCACACGTACATTTTAATATTGTTATTCTGCTGTATTATTGCATTACTGTACACACAGCATTCTACCTGCCTGCCCCCATAAATACACACAACGTCCTCTATAAGGGCTCAGAGAGACCTGGCTCAACCCCAGACCAGCTATTTTGGGTTGACCCCTCTTCTTCACTTTCTATACCTCCATTCCGCTCTCTTTTCCTTTCCCTCTCTTTATCGTTCCTCTCTCGCACACTAGGATGTTACCATCAGTGCCTGGTCTCTCTCTTCTCTTTCCCCTTGTTCCTCTCATCTTCCCTGTTCCATTCATCCCTTCTCCCTCCCTCCTTTTCCCACTTTTCCCACTTCTAATGCATGATCTATTTTTCATGTTTTTCTCTTTTCTACATTCACCGTCTCTCTTTCTCCCTGATCGTAACCACCTCTCAGCAAGCCCCTTCCGAGGCCCTTACCGTTTTAAAGTGTCCACAGGAGAAGTGGCTGGGTGCGTGTCCCCCACACACCGCCATCCAGGCCCCTCAGGTGGGGGTAGAGGCTGTTTGTCCAGAAAACTCCCCCAAAAAGACAGGACTATCGATGAGCGCACGTTAAAACGGCGCTCTGTCACGGAGACGAGGTGGTAAAGGTAGCCAGGATGTCCGTCTGACGACTCTCTTCTTTCCCTCTCATGCCTCTCTCTCTCTCTCTCTCTCTCTACTACCCACTCTGTTTACAAACTTCCCATTTTATACCTCTCTCCACTCTGTTGCGCACCGTCTCTGCTCTCCTCCCGACATGCTCTAAGTCACTGTCTCAAACTCCCTCTCCTTTTCAACTATCTCTCTCTCTCTCTCTCTCTTTCTCCTTCTGAATCCCTCACTCAATCACTGAGTCAACTCTTCTCTCCAATGCCCCCTTCTATCTCTAACCCCCGCCCTCCCCTCTTCCCAACGCCCTGACTCATAACCCTCCCATCCCAGCTCAATAGTCCCCTTCCCCAAGATGAATGGCCGTGTCAGAGGTAACAGAGTAACAGGCAAATGCCTCGTAACAGCCCATTTGCTGTCCTCTTACACCCTCCACACCTGGCACTGTCCATAAATAACACACACACACACACACTTGTTCAGGTGAGGTCTGGAGAACATTGGAGAACCCGGAGATAGCGGGACAAAAGGGCAAAGTCATGACCCCATGACCCCATATTTCCCATCTTTCAGCTCCAAGCCATATGATGTCTTTGTTTCTTTACAGAGAGAAAGTTCGCTGTCCTTTAAACTATCACTTGTTGAATTTGGCAGTGAATCTGAAAAGCATGAGTGTGGGTGTTACGAGTGTTTCTACATTGTAAAGGGTCATATCAACGGTATAGTGTACTGTACACACACCCACACACACACACACACCTCCACTTCCCAGTCATAGCATAACATGCTACCTCACCCCTCACCCCTCACCTTTAAACCAATTCTGTCCTCTCAGCATCCATACGACTGGGGCTGGCGATAACACGTGGCAACA